>NC_060268.1:143851028-144151028 GCF_021613505.1 Equus quagga
CAGGATCCAAACCTGAGAACCCAGGCTGCTGAAGCAGAGTGAACTTAATTAAACACTATGCCACTGGGCTGGCCCCTTAAATGTAATTTTTTAAATGGCAAAAATAAAAAAATATGCAAACTGAATCTGGCCCATGGGATTGACGCTTTGCAACTTCACTCGCTCCCTCATCCACCATACCTAAATGGCCACTAATTCCTAGGAAGTCTAACTTGAAGGTGTTCCCAGATCTGCTCCTGTTTTTATCCCCATTTGCTTCTGCTTTAGTTTCTGCCTCCACTCTGGCTCAGCTGCAACCTGCCTCCACACTGCTATCAGATGAGTCTTTCCAGCATATAATCTGCTCTCTTCACTTGATGCTTAAGACCTGTGGTGGCTCCCAGCTCTCTGGACAATGTTCAGACTCCTCAGCTTAGAAACAAGGCCTTCCTTCCACAATAAAAACTATGCCTTTACCTTTTCAGCCTTTCCCTATTTCCCTACTGGGCCTGTGTTACAACCATACTCAACTATGCAGTAGTTTCCCTCACACACCATTCAGCGCATAGCTTGCAAGTTGTTCTTTCTCCCTAGAATATCCTTCTCACCACATACTTTTGTTCTTTCAGGATTACCACTGTCAGAAAGCCCAGTCTCATTTGTATTGGAATCTCTAAAGCCTAATACCAGTGCACACTTAATAGATGTCTGTCGAACCTATGAATATATGAGAATGCAAAGGAGATGGCTTCTGCTTCCATAACATGGACCCAGTGATGAATATTTCCTTGTACATCAAGCATATAAAAATCTACATAAATATAACTGCTAAAATTTTAATACCACAATCCATTTCAAAAGTAAGAAAGGTACCTTCCCATGTAACAAAAAAAGAGGAATCTCAACCCAGAGTGGAAAAGATACAAGCTAACACATATAGCTCAAAGGGATACCAGCCTTGGATCCTAGCAGCCAGGGGCTGGGGTTTTAAGATCCAAGTCTGGGCAGGGGACATGGGCTGAGGCCAGATCAAGGCAGGGAACTGGAACTAAGACCCTTGAATAAAGCAACACTCTCTCTAGAAAAAATTGGACCTGTGAATTTAGGACTCCAAATGCAGACTCCAAATTTACACTACCTGCATGGTGTGGGATTTCCAAGCCAAGAAATTAATGCGAATACAAAAGAGAACTAGATGCAAAAGGATCCCTTAGAGACCCTTCAACAAGCAAGAGGTCAGATGATTCCCATGGAAAAAGTAATCTCTGCTGAGGATAAATAAACAATTGAAAATTATAAATCACATGAGGAAATAATCCACCATGAGGGAGATTTGGCAGGTGTGACAAATAGGACGTTTACCAAACCATGAACTTGAGAAAACAAGTTTAAAGGGGGTATGAAATGAGTATACTAAAGAGGTAAAAGAGAGACTGAAACCATAATGAAAGAAAAAGAGATGATTAAAATAAAGAAACAGGTGTGTTTAAACAAAGTATAGGAAAATCCCAGGTTCGCTCTTTGGCCTGTGACTGGCTGGTAACTCGGGAGGAAAGAGGAGAGAGGAAAGGTCAAAAGAGGAAGAGAAATCAGCAAAAATATAAAGTATATAAGTTGAAAGGCAACTGACAAGGTTTTTTTCCAACCTCAAAAACTCAAATAATCCACACCCATATATTTTTTCTGGGAAGAAAGGGGAATAGAACACCAAATCCAGTCAATCAAAAATGAATCAGATTTCACAAAAGATGTCTAACTGAATATATGCATTAGTTTCTATTGCCTCTTAAAA
The DNA here is from genome assembly GCF_021613505.1 of Equus quagga. Lineage (NCBI taxonomy): Eukaryota > Metazoa > Chordata > Mammalia > Perissodactyla > Equidae > Equus > Equus quagga. Next base: position 143,852,800 of record NC_060268.1, read on the forward strand.
GTCCCTTGAAATGACAGTGCAAGAATTAAAAAAAAAAAGAGGCGAGAAGAGAAGAGGAGACAAGAGCAACATAATCTACAAAGCTGGGAAGCAGATGGACTAGTGGTAACTGATTTAGCCCACTCAAGAAAACAGAACCCTGAGCCAGCAAAGAGGAAAGAAGAGAAGCAATCTGATGTATGCAACAGAAACCATAAAAGGATGAGGAATTGGTGGCAGAGGAACCTTGCAAAGTAAGGGTGAAGGTGGAGCTAAAAACAGAAGGACCGGTTGAAAGACCATTTAAGAAGTTGCCCCTAGACTTTCACTTTGCCCAGTTGAACAACTGCTTCTTCTTGTCCACACCAGAGACGACTGGAAGTTTATTCTCTAGAAAAAGAGAAATGGAGACTCTCCAGAATAGGGAACATCAACACAGTTGAAGAATGAGGGGGCATTGTACTAAAAATAAGGGATTAAGCTGCAAATAGACGTTAAGTTGGACGCCCTCACCCTTTACCTCATTAGATACCCAGAATAGTAGGAGCCAGGATGAAAACTTCCACGTAGAAGGCCAGATAAAGTTTTTCTGGGAATCTCAGCCTGTTTTAAGAAAAAAGACCTAAGAACACTGATTGTCCAGCATTAAAATTCATGTAAACAAGCTCTACTTCTGCAAAGCTCTTCCAAACAGCATTTTTAGTGCTTCCTTTAACATCTGAATGGATGGCTAAAAATCAACAGATATTTAAAGCAATTCTAATAAGTATGACAGCCAGAGATCAAAACAAAACCTAACAAAGAAGTTGGAAGAGAAAGACTAAGTAGGGAAATGATAATGTTAAGAAAAGCTCTTATTAACATTCTCAAAGAGATATCAAACAAGAACAAAACGACAGAAAAAAAATCAGAGAATTTAAAAAGAAAGCGCTTGGAAATCCATACTAAATATGAAAAATTCAATAGAAACAATAGAAAATAAAGTTGAAAAAATCTCTGAAAAAGTAGAACAAGATAGGAAGATGGAATATTGAGAGAAAAGGTAAAATCATTAAAAAAGTAATCTAGAACGTTCAATTCATGAATAGTAGGAGCTCAAGAAAAAACCCAAGAAAATTACTCAAGAAAACTTCTCAGAACTCAAGGGGACATGATTGAAAAGATTCAGCAAGTATCCCAGAACTAGGGCTGAACATACAAAATACATTTCTGTTATTATTATTCCATATTAATTAGTTATTTTAAAGGAAAAAGAGATGTTGAAGAATGCTCCAGCCCCATCCTGCTTTTCACCATCCTGGCTATATTTTCCTCCATCTTACCCCAACCACAGCTTCCAATCTCCCTCCTTCCTTACCTGTATTTCTGTCCCTGACCAGAAAAGCCACTGGAGACTTGGAGCTCAAAGACAGTGCCCTTTGTAGGGAAGAAGAGCAGAATATACCGCTTTGGCATAAGGCTTATTTTGAGTTGAAGGCAACTGAGAAGCAGATACAAGAGAAGCTCTCCGCCTCCCCCTATTTGTTTAAAAGCAGGACACAAATTTGTAAAAGTATTCCCCTCCCCTCTCTACCAGAAAGGACAGAGGTCAATCACTAGAGACAACTCTAGACCCTTATCAGCTCAGAGGTGGTACCAGAGGAATCGACATAACAAACTTTGCTAAAACTAGCCCTTATCTACATTAGTTTCCCCATATATTTGCCTACTCAGATTTGCTTGCCCCTAGAAGCTCCAAATCCTATTCCTTCGTCTTGTCACTTCTCTAAAAACCAAGTTCTTAGCATTCCTTTGAGTTACTCACTGCTAAAAGTTCCCATACGCGTATGTGCCATAAATGTTAATAATCTTGTTTGTTTTTCTCATTAGCCTGTCTTTTGTCAGTCTAATTTACGGGGCAAAAGCCAAAGAACCTAGGATGTGTAGAGGAAACAGATTTTTTTCCCTCCGTACAATATCCAAAAGCAGAATTTTCATTGTATTTTTGGTCACACTACTGTAACAGACAATGGTGCCTCTTTATTACTTTATATACATAGCACCCCTTATCTACTGGGGATAAGTTACAAAGACCCCCAGTGGATGCTTGAAACCATGGATAGAACTGAACCCTATATACACTGTGGTTTTTTCCTATACGTACATCCCTATGATAAAGTTTATCTAACTCAGGAACAGTAAGAGATTAACAATAACTAACAATAAAATAGAATAATTATAACAATAAACTGTAATAAAAGTTAAGTGAATGTGGTCTCCCTTTCAGTCCAAATCTATTCCTGAATCTGTGTAACCATCCCTTAATTGCAGTACTGGTTTGGTGTCACTGTTTCAGGGGACCTCTTGCTGAAGTCTTCATGCAGGCTCAGTGTTTTCTGGTGCAACATGTGCCATCAATTGAAAAGTTTTTGTTCATGTCTTCTACCTACAAATTTAATGCCTTTTCCATCTTAACTAAACACTTATCATGCCCTGTGGCCGTTAACTTTTGAGGTTTGAGGTGTGACACCAAAACTAGCATGAATTTATTTTTCCTTCTTCACAATTTTACAGATAGAAGATTTATTCTTACCGTAGATCTTAGCAACCTCGGCATATGATTTTTTTTGTTTCCTTAAGAATTTTCACTTTTTCACTTAGAGGAAGCACTTTAAAGCTCCTGTTTAGCATATCTGAATTGCCAAACATCAAACTACTCTTGTGCTTTAAGGCCATTATTAAGTAAAATAAGGGTTACTTGAACACAAGCACTGTGATTAATTGCTATAATCGATCAAATAACTGAGATGGCTACTGAGTGACTAACGGAGGGTAGCGTATACAGTGTGGATACAACAACTCACGTCCTGGACAGGAAGAAGCTGGACGGTGTGAGATTTCATCACACTACTTAGAACAGCCCACAATTGAAAACTTATGAATTATTTATTATTGGAATTTTTCATTTAATATTTTCAACTGCAGTTGACGGTGGGTAACTGAAACAGCAGGTAACTGAAACAGAAGAAAGCAAAACCATGGATAACAGGGGGACCACTGTAAACGATGAGAATAATAGGACCATAACATTTAGATACAATTTATATACAGTAACCATCTCCCCCAGATTTTCTAAGACAGTTCAGATTTCAAATATATTTTTCCCTTGTTTCACACAGCATCAAAATGTACTAAAAGATTTAATATTTCAGTTTCTAAACTACTTCTCTCCCAGAATACTTCTGCTACCCAGAAGCAGCTAAAAACTCTTAGATGTGTGCTGATGATTTTACTCAGAAACGTGGCTCCTTTGAATTATCTAAGGACTCTGGAAGACTGATTGGGGCCCTAATCACTACATATAACAATAAAACACAATTCATTTAAAGTATACCTGCTTTCTAATTGGGGACTGGTCAGTGTTGTTAGTAGGCTGAATGGAAGGCATAATTTCTTGATTAATATAAAAAATCTCATCTACAACGACATAAGTTTTCATAGCCAAAGCTTTTCCATTTCAGTGAGAAAAAGTCTCCCAAATCTCTTCTAAATCTACATGTAACAAATAAATTCAACTCACTGAGGTAAAAGGAAAGCTAATTCAAGGAACATAACCCTGGGGACTAACACCAAGTTTTAAAATTAGCAACAATTCACAGGCCCAGATAGGAGAAATCAAGCTCAAGTCTATCTCCCAAAATAAATTTCTAATGCTTACTTTAATACCTAGACGAGTTCAAACTATTTTCAGACCAGAGAGCACCCCATCCAAAGTGGTAAATTCTAAACTGATGACACTTAAATGTGCATCCTTTGGGCAGTCCTTTTCGTGAAGGCACTGTCCATGTTCCCACCATGTTCTGTTCTTCTCCCATAAATGGCTCTCCCTGTCTCCTTCCCTGGATCCCTTTTCCTAGACTCTTGGAGGTAAAAAGAATCAAGGATTCCAAGGAAAGTGCGTGCAGGTCTCCTCTACCTTTATCTCCACAATCAGAAAAGATGCTTTAAGCCTTTATTTCTGACAGCCAATTATGCATATTTCTTAAAAATGAATATTGGGCCAGCCCCAGTGGCCTAGTGGTTAAGTTCGGTGTGCTGTGCTTCAGCGGCCCAGGTTTGGATCCCAGGCTTGGACCCACATCGCTTGTCTTTTAGTGGCCATGCTGTGGTGGTGGCTCACATACAAAAAGAGGAAGATTAGCAGCAGACGTTACCTCAGGGCAAATCTTCCTCAGCAAAAACAAAAACGAAGAAAATGAATATCCATTAATTCATTAACTTCTTTCCAGTCACCACTGACTGTGACTTCTTGGTTCTAACTATCTGGTAATTTCCCAAACTTCTGGAGCCCGTTCTTCACGAGCTTTGTTATCAACTCACTAATGGTTAACAGCACCAAAGCTCAGCAGCCTAGAATGGATGATCCTTATCCACCAAGTTGATCAGCATGGAAGTACAGGCTCAGATTGTAAAGGGACTAGAGCTCTAACTTTAGACTAAGGTAGAATACCACCAGGGGGCAGCAGAAAGTCTATGAAATTACATGCTCATGCCAGCACCTTTCCCAAGCTATAAAGGATTTGGAGACATCTTCCAATAGAGATCCTAAGCCTAAGTGACACGACTAGATAATGGAATTGCAAGAACTAGATCTCCTGTTTTCTCAGCCATCAACTGATGCTTCTTCCTCTATACCCATCTGAGTCTAATGTGCACCCAGTGACTCTACAATTAGCAACATGGCCATGTCCACGGTGTTCTAGGCAAACGTACTGCATATATGAACCATCCTGAAATCTCAACTAAACAAGACCACGTCCAGGATGCAGGACCTCAAAGAAGTACAAAAGCCTTACAGTTAAAGAGCACACACTTTACCAGAAGGACGAACTCTAACACAAGCGCTCTGAACATTTATTCTTGCTTTACAGAGAAATTTAATAAGCTTTATTCTCTGGCTTCCACAACTATAACTTAATGTAACAAAGTAGAAACTTGTAACTAACTGATGACAGTTGAACTGTGAAGATATTATGTAAAACTGCAGAAGCTGTAACATTAGTTAACAAAAGGCACAAGAAAACAATAAAAAATAGATAACACATTTGCAAAAGCACAGCTAAGGTTATTTTGCATTAGGTGAAATAAGGTTTTTATTCTTAAAAAGCCCTAAACATATATCAATGTGTTATATTATACCGAAATAAGTTCAAAATGAGTCATATATAGTGTTCTTTCAAGTTCACGTGCATTTATGATGTCTCTAACATTAACATGCATGTGACACCAAGTGTTTAAACCATAGCTTTAAACAAATAACGATAAAAACTTATTTTTACAGTCAAAATACTCCATAAATAAAATTAAAAGACAAATGATATCAACGGATAAAATATTTTTTAATCTGTCACAAATCACAAATATGAAGACCTTAAAAATCAGTTAACAAAAAGAATTTAAACAAAGATTACAAATAGCTCAATTAAATACACACACAAATGACCACAAATGTGGAGAAAAGCGGTTGAAACTGCACATTTTGGTTCAGTGGCCTGGGTTTCGCTGGTTTGAATCCTGTGTGTGGACCTACGCATTGCTCATCAAGCCATGCTGTGGCAGGCGTCCCACATATAAAGCAGAGGAAAATGGGCACAGATGTTAGCTCAGGGCCAGTCTTCCTCAGCAAAAAGAGGAGGATTGGCAGCAGATGTTAGCTCAGGACTAATCTTCCTCAAAGGGAAAAAAAAAACAAATGTGGAGGGGAAAAAAATTCACTCTCTCCAGTTAAAAATATAAAATAAAAATTAAAACAATAGTAAAGTGACATTTTTCAGCTACTGAGTTGGCAAAGATGAAAAGAACCATAATTAAAAAGAACCAGTGTCACCAAGGGTCTAAATTCTGCTAATTCTACCTCTGAAGTATATCATGAGTCCACCTACTTCTCTTCCATGCAACCACCATGGTTCAGCCATCACTCTATTTCATTTGAATTACCGCCACAGCCTCCTCAATGCTGTTCCTTTGCTTACCATCCCATCCAAACCCCAGCCACATTCTCCATAAAGAAGCAAAGAGAACTTAAACTGTGATCCCCATCTTTGAAATCCTGCAACACTTCCCACTACTCTTAGAAGAAAATCCACACTTAATTGTTACATAGCTTACAAGACCACCCCCACCTCCTTGCCTTTGCACGGCCAAGTACCACCACTGCACACAAGACTTCAATTACGCTGGTCTGATTTTTGTTTCTAACTACTCCAGGGCCTTTGAACATGCTGTTAATGCTTCCTGGAACACTTTCACCCTATTCTTCACTAGTAGCTTCCAGTCAGCTTTCAGGCCTCCACTCTTATGCCATCTCTTCAGACACCCCTTCTCTGATCATCCTCTTGTCTACATCATCTTACTTGTTGAATGTCTTTCTTCTGCCTTACCAGAATGCAGCTCCATGAGGAAAGGTCCTTTGTTGTATTTTTCATTATTGTATCCCCAGGAGCTAGCACACTGCCTGGTACATATTAGGCACTCAATATAAATATCTGTTCATGAATGGAAAAATAAATACTAGAAAAAGAAGGAAGTCAACTATATTTGATTATAAGAACATAGGTCTTAATTCCAGATTCTTCAAAGTGTGAGACTACATTATTGTCTTTAAAACACTCTCCCACCTATACAAAAAAAAAATCCATAAACTATTTCATCCAAGGAAAATTGATTTTTTTAAAACAAGTAATCTATTAAAAAGAAATGCAGCTAAATTTTCAAATGGTAAAACATACTTCCTTTAATCATATCATTCCTTCCTTTTAGAATTACTTTAGTAGGAGAAGGACACAACATTGAGCCCTGTTGGCCTCTGCAAAAACTTAACTTCTTAAACATATAAAAGGAATCCAATCATCAGATTGTTACACCTAAAGAGAAGTTCAGAAAGGTTCCTTAATTTTTATTCTTTGCTATAAGCAAAGAGAAAATCCAGAGTCAATGCTGTAATATAAAAACCAAAAGTATTCTAACAAAATTTACAATTTCATATTTATACGTTGAATTAAAATAAAAATACTTGAAGGCTGTCCCTCCACCCCCAAATTGTATACACAGCCATTTTCCACCTAAAATTAAGCCCTGATGCTTTCTAAAGTTACTGAAATCCTTCTCGGTGGGTATGTTTAACCAGATTTTTAAGAGTATCACAGTGGGAAATACAACCTAAATATGAGACCTTATAGATGTTTCCCAACAGCTTCAGAAGGTATGATAACTTCTAGATCCGTTATAGATGAGCTGTTCATTAATCAGCAGTAGCAGCTGAAGACACTGGTTGGAACAATAAGACAACAGAGGCACATCTGAATAACACAGTATCAAGATGACATGTCCCTAAATCTTCATTACCTAATAGGTCCTGGCCACTAAACTAGAACTGAGGTGTCACTGCCCTGAGTTGCTTCATACGCCCAGATCATGTAATGCTCATTTTTTCAACATTCTGTATGCATTAACACCTAAACCATTTGATGAAATGTCAGTTTCACAAGCAATGAGAACATGATGTTATAACCTAGCAAGATGGCATAGTTCATTAAAAGCATTTCAAAATCTTGTCAAATGATCTAAAGATGTAAACTGTGAGATCAAACAATTTAACTTTCAAATGTCACAGGTTATTTCAGTATAAAAGAGAAACAGAAGCAAGGGAAAATACGGATTTAATTTGTAAAAGAACAAAACACCAGTCCTGGAGATCAAACTGGAAACATCTCTCAGAACAGCAATTAGGTACTTCATCTAGGGGAAGAGAACCTCTCAATAAGGGGGGTAAAATTTAGCACCTAAAAACGTCAAAAATGGTTTTCCAAATTATTTCTGAAAGCTACATTCTTAGCATAAAACAACAGTGGCAGTCCCACAGGTGTCTATTCCATATCCTGCTCATGTTCCACACCTAAGCTAGAGGAATCGAGCTACAGACACACTAAAAGATCCTTCTAACCTAAAATAAGGTCTGCTTGTAGAGCGTTAAGTCTATATTCTAGAGAGAGCCTGTGCATTGAAAGAACTCGGTGATCAGCATTCAGAGAACAGACCATCTAAGCACTCTGGCAAAGCCATGAGCACATGAGTTTCACTGAAGACACAGCTCAAATGTATCTTCTATTTATTATCCTAATGAGCTTTTCTCTTTGCTATAAACAGAACCAACACTAAAGAGCAAAGGACTGAAAATTATACATATTTATAAAAGGCAAATCACTGAATCAAAATAAAACCAAATATTTATTAAGCACCTACTATGTACACATTTATTAAGCACCTACATTGTCTCGGGCATTCTGAGTGACGCATACACCGTGGTTCCTGTCTAACTAGGTTAAAATGCCCAAAACCCAAATTCCTGCTCTTCTCCTTTAAGCTTAGCAAATTAAAATTCCATCCTACCATTTGCCCTGGCAAAGACTCAGCTAGTGCTCACTCCTTGCCCCATACAACCCATCAGAGCCAATGCCGTCAGGCATCAGACCCACTCAAAGAAGTATTCCTGTACTAATCAGAAACTTTCTACTTGATGAAAATATACTCGGACCTAAAACTTTCAGTGGACTAGTACAGCACCTAGCTAGAACAGGCTCTTAATAAACACTTGTTGAGTGAATGAATGAATGAATAAGTGGAATTAATCATTACTAGTGTCTAGCAAATCTGAGCACTTACTCTTAATTATAATACCTCAGCTCCCACCTGATGGCTATTATCCATCATCAAGGAACACCTAGTGTCCACAGGAATGGCATAATAAAGCACTGAACTTGGAGTTACTTTATTATTTCCAGATGAGTAGGGAGGATTTTTGTTTCTAAAACTCATTATTGTATTGAGCGCCTACTATTAAAGCACTAGGTATCCCCGACAATGAGCAATTCGCCATCTAGGTAGGGTAGCATCGAGAACACGCTAAGGTAAGATATATGGAATAAAACGTGCCAGAAGTGTGGAGTAGGAGACAAGTACAAATAACATATGCTAAGATTCAAGACAGGCAGAAATAATTAGACAAAAATTAGCTAAGACTGTCCTAACTTTTATGTAAGACAACGTGACATTATCTATCAAAATCAGTAACATATTTTACGTCCCAGAAATTCCATTTCTAAGAATCTTGCTTACAGAAATATTAGCGAGTCAAGATATACATTCAAAAATGTTCCCAGCAGCCCTGTTTATATTGCAGAATTTCCAAAAGCATCTAAACATCCTTCAGTGTGGTTTGGAAAAGTAAATTTGGTACTTCCTCACAACAGAATACTTTGCGGTCATTTGAAAGAATGAGGTATATCTGTACATACCGACATGTCTGTGATAGAGAAATATATATTATTTTCATTTTTAAGTCTATATTTTTCATTGTATATATGTGCACAGGTATGTATAAGCACACAATATCTAGAAGTATACACATTACACAGGCTATGGGGGATCAGGGATGCAGAACTGGAGAGGGACAGGGAATCTCACTTGTTTATACATGATTTATACGCAATAAATATGTGCATGCTGTGCTTTTAAAAAAATACGGATTAGTGAGAGCGCAAAGGGAAAAGGAGAAAGAGAAGAAGAAGAGGGAAGAGAAGAAAGATTACCAAAGGATGCTCAAGACCAGAGTTACTATGTCTTTTAAATATAAATGGCCATCTGGAAACAGCTGCCCAAGCCAGGCAGTCATGGAATTCACCTCCTCTTGCAGCCCTATCTTCTTGGGATTTCCACTCCCCACTCTTTGGAAACCCATATTGCTTGGGACCTGCCCCAACCTTGCTGGCAGGGGAAGTTCTGGTAAGAGTAAAAGTAAAGAAAAAAAGAAGGAAAGGAGGACCTACAGAGCAGCTCCCTCTCCCTTCCTAAGCCCCCTGCAGGCACCCCTCTTCCTAGTCTGAGCCCATTCACTCATCCCAAATCCTAATGCTTGCTTAAGTGACAACATACCCAGCAGAGCACTCCTCAGAAAGACCCACTGACCAAGACTGACCATGGTCACCAAAGTAAACCTTTCTATCTAGGATTTAAATAAATAAAGAACGGGCTTCTGGAATGCAGACTTTTTATCCTCTCTCCTTTCTGACGTTGCAAGCAGTAAAAACATGATGAGCAGAAGAATATAACCATAGCAATGGTGCTACCTGGGTCTGGAGCATGTCCCTGACAACCCAGTCTAGAAATAAGCAAGGGCTTTCTCTGTTTCTCCAGACCCTTGAGTTCCCCGTCAGCCCATTAGCAGAATCAGTAGAGAAATCTCCATGTCATTGCCTACCTGGCTTTTCATCCTGGTGCCAGAGGCTGCAACGGAATGAGGTGTGTCCTACTCAAAGACCATTCAGAATCTGTTTCCCAAATATTATTCATTTGTACCCCAATCTGCCACCTCCCTATACCACCTATTATTTCCTTAATAGTGTTCTTCTAAATTGAACACTTTTTTAAACAAAGTCTTGTCCTAAACAACAATATCCATGAAAACAGATGTTTATGTACTGGCTATTTATTTTTTAAACTAATGAATATTAAAACAAACATAAAACTGAGTATTTAAAAAGTGTTCTCTGATTCCCATGGTATGTGAAACAGTTTGAGAGCAGTGTTTTGAAAATACCATTCTGGGAAAATGTTCTGAGGCGCAAATGAGAGCACTGCAAGTGATCTTTGGGAGCACTACCTATGCAAACGTGTGGTGCCGCCTGTGACCACGAAAATCTTTTGCCTTTAACAAAAAAAGTAATTATAAATGGAGAAAGAATGGACAACGGGAACAAATCCTTCTGAGTGTTTCCTCTACCATATTTTCAGTTTACTTTACAACAAATTGCTTTGGTTCTTGGCAACCATTTTTGTTCTGAATCTTATTGTTTAAAAGAGCTTCAGTTTGGCATGATGAAAAAGTTCTGGAGATGGAGAGCGGATAGTGGTAATGGTTATACAGTATGAATATACTTAATACCACCAAACTGTGCACTTAAAAATGGTTAAAATGGCAAATATGTTATGTACATTTACCACTATAAAAAAGTCAAAAAACAAAGCCAACGACGCTCAGCAAATGAGCTGAGGAGAATCAGGAGCAGTGTCTCCACTGTGCGCCTCCGCAGGCTCTCCGGCAGCTCTGGAGGCCTAGGTGAGCGAGTCTGTCTTTACTCGTTGTCTTCCTTTCCTTTTACTTTTCCGGGGTGTAACTGAAGTGTGGAAGGGAACATGGGGTGGTTCAGGAAAGAACAAAGTTGTAACCAGTCAGCTGGCTAAACGTTCGCATCCTTTTGCAGTGAAGTCTGATAACAAAGAAAGTGGTACTCTGGGTAACCCCACCCTCCAGCTGTAAGATACAGAGTAGAAGGCAGGCCTTCTTTTTCTTCTTCTTTTTAATTCTATAATACTACCGAGGTTGAAACTATTAGACAAAATTAGATTGTTAGATTACATACGGATACGCACATACATACATATAGGGTAACTTTCACAGGTTAGTAATCTTGAGAATCAAGAATTAGAATTATATTTGACTTTTGACCTGTCCGTTTCAGTTGGCACCAGTTAATCTCAGAGGAATGAAGAATCCACATGTACAGCAATAAGAAACTGACCAAAAGAATCAGTACTCTTATAAGCAATTCTATACAATTATAAATTATCTTCTTGGAAAACGTTCATGGATATGGAAAAATGCGTGTGATATTCTATATTGCCAATTTTAAGCAAGTTTCTTTTCAGTATATGTATGGAGTGATCATTTTGTAATACCTATATCATAGATAGATATATACACACAGAAAATAAGAATTTAGGTCTACATACCAAACTGAGGAGTTACCCCTGGTGACTTTTAACGATTCTGCACATTCTTCTCATAGTTCAAAATGTAGTATAATGAACACATTATTTTTATAGTCAATAAAAGGTTATAAAAATAAATAGATGTTTTAAAAGTAGATGTCCTTTTCCAATACACACACACACACACACACACATTCCATTTTTCCATTGCACCTCTACAAAAACAACCAAATCCAAACACAGCCCCATCCTCTGCTATCACCAGAAACAGACAGGAGAGACCCGGTAAGCAGACAGCCTAAATTTAGCAGACAGATCTAAGTTACAGTTCCTCTCAAAAACACTCCCTGAATAGTTCCGGTCTTATGAAACTAAACTTCCTAGGCCTGTCACTCTGAGCTTCATTTTATGAGCTTTTAGCTTTATCAAATGGCCCCAGGAATTACATATTATTAAAAATAGCACCACAGTATGCTAGCTGAGGCAATTATCTTGGCAAATAGCAAATTTCTGGGAATAAATACTAAAATACCTGCAGGAACTATCAGATCTTGAAATACTAAATACTGAAATAAAGTTATCCTAAATTTTTAAATTATCATAAAACAGGCATTTTAACTTTTTAAAAATTTTAATTATCTTAACACTATAGAGTTCTTCAGTCCAAATGAGTTGCACAACTTTTCTAAGTAATTTGAAGCCACACTTCATAACCCAAAACAAGTTTGGGATATCATTACCAAGAATTTTTGGTATCACTTCTTAAAGGTGAGACTCTAGTAAGCCCTTGCTACGTTTTGGTAGCATGGCTTCTGTGAAACGGGCACATATTCATTCTCAATCAAACTAAGCCAAGAAACCCAATTGCTGTGAAGCCACCACATGAAGAAATTAACTAAACATGCTGAAAATCATCCACCAGTTTGCTTTTGGTGTGGCAAGTATTACTGAGGAAGCCTCACAACCATGGAGGTAGTCTGTCTTGGTGAAATAGAAGAAAAATAGACATATATTATTATTATTCAAGACAGTACTGAGCCCTAACATAATAAACAATTCTAGCCAGGAGGTCTATATAGGCCAAATTATTCAAAAGAATGAGAAAAGAAATATTAGCCATAGATATCAAATTCTTAAAAGTGACAGGTTATAAGAAATGTCCAGAAAAGGCAAATCTATAGAGACAGAAAGTAGATTAGGGCCAGGGATGGGAATGAGGATTAACTATAAAAGGCAAGAGGGATCTTACGGGAGTGACGGAAATGTTCTAAATGTTCTGGTTTACGGTGCTGTGGTTGCATAACTCGGTAAATTTACTAAAAATCTCTGAATTGTATGCTTAAAAGAAGTGAATTTTATGGTATGTAAAGCACACCTCAATAAAGTTGCTTTTTTTTAAAAAAAAAGTGACAGAGTGATCATTTGGACTTAGCATTTTGATAGGGACTGCAAAGTAACTAAGTAAGGATGTACAAATCCTCAGTTCTGAGAATGCTCATCCTAGTGCCTTCTAATAACCTGAACTTCAAAAGAGAGGCTTAAATTATAGTACTTTCATACAATAAAATATATGCAGCTATGATAAATGACATAGGGAAAATGTGGCAACAATCTAAACATCCATCAATAAAAGTCGTACATTGAAAGAAATTATGGTACCGCCATTCTCTGAAAGTAGTGCAGTCCATACTAAATAGTCAATGAAAACATAGGTTAGATTACCTACTACACACGGAGACTTATGTCCAGGATATAGTGCGTGAAAAAGCACGTAGCAGAACAATACAGTATAGCAATACAGCACATAGAGGGACACATGAGAAATGCGCGTGGATTATTCACGTATGTACACGTTTGCATGTATATTTGGGAAGATAAATAGCAAATTGTGCACAATGCTTAGCCCCTGGAAGTAGAAATGGGGAGAGGGTGACGATTTTCCATCAAAATTCAAGGAAGGAATTTGGAAATACATGCACCAAAGAGCTAAGAATGGTTGTCACTGGGTAGATGGGATTTATACATTCTTTTATGTTCTTTTTAACTGTCCATACTTTCTTATTAGAGAGGAGGGTTAGCATAGTGGTCAAGAGATGGCCTAGATTTAAATCCTGGCCCTTCTGTTTGCTTGCTGTGAGATCTTGAACAAATTACTCAACCACTCTGTGCTGCAGCGTTTGGCCTCTGTAAAGGAGGATAATCACAGCACCTACTCCACAGGCCGTGAGGATTATCTGAGTATATTACACACACACGGCACTTAGAACAGAGTCTAGCACATAATGCGTATTCTCAGCACTCAGCAGCATGGATACCAGTATCTTATTAGTAAGAAAAAAACACGAACAGAAACTTCATTTTTGTGGGGGGGAAAAAGAAAGAAGTATAAAAACACAGGTACCAACTGTTGTATCACCTCAAGTATGCTCAATACCAGTATCTAAGCAGGATGTATCAGGCACTAATCAAAGTCTGGAAAGCTGTCGGAGCCTGTTTTATGACCAACAGTGATGTAACCAACCTCCCTGAGGGCCTCACGGAGGCCAGACGGTACCTGGGTGGGAAGCTCCCAAGTGCCTTGGCTCCGTGTGCTGTGACTGACTTCCACCACTGCTGCCACCCAGGCAACTGCACTGCCTCATGATGGTGATAATTAGCATGTGTGACCAGACCAATGGCGGAGGACTTCTGGAACACAAACACTCCGATATAAACACTCACACCTAATAATTGACCTCAATGGGACTTGTGGCCTCATCTTGAGACATACAATATAAACCAGGGTCAATTATCTGAGAGTTGAGCCAGCAATGGGAAAAATCACTAATCATCACTTTCTAACAACACAGCAAATCTCTGCTTTCCTGAACAACAGCAAGTTTTAACCCAGCCCCATTTCCCACACCTTATGTTGTAAGAGGCACTTTAAACTTTAGCAGCTGCACAATACTAGAAGCTCTCTCCTAAAGGAAAAACACTTGCATTTGAGTGATTACTATGTACCAAATTCATCTTTCTCTCAAAACTCTTTGACATAGTGATTTTAATCACCACTTTTACAAAGTCGGAAAGCTGGCGCTCAGAGAGAGTATATTCCTTACTCGGGTCCATCTGTGAGTGACAGCACCAAAAATCAAATGCAGAAACGCCCATTTCCAAAGTCTCTGCTTTCCCACACACAGTAAATCTCACCAGCTGCATTATCAAGTGGTTCACACTTTTTATTTCAACTGCAAAGCATTCCTCCAAAAGGTCTATACACCACCAAAAATTTAGACCATTTAACCAAAAATATCCTGCAAGAGCTCCTGAAATTTTCATGAAGTATATATTTTTTACGATGGTCACACTTGATACTAGCATTTTATTTTTCATTGTCTTTGTTTCTCCAAGGCCAAGTGGTTTTCAACAAGGCACCAAGGTCTTACCCACAGACCAGTCCTGACTGAGTAGAACAAATCACAGAAACTCTTGCTTTCAGAAACATTTTTCAAAGTAGATTTCATCATCTTATGCATTTATCCTCCTACATACAAAACGTCAAAGACAAATTCACAAATGAATTTCTGTCAGCCTTATTTAGTCAACTTGATTTATAAGCTTAAGCTAAAGATGCAAGGTGGACCAAAGTGGTACAAAGCTATTGTGCTAAAATCATTTGTGAGCTTTCTTTTTGACAGAGCTAGACATTTTTAAACATCTCCATTTATCTTTTATTTTGATATATTGCTTAGAAAATAAAATTATCATTACCAAACTACATAAAATTGTCTGGTCAGAAGACAAATTAATGACATCAGTCATCAATTATTTCATTAATCTGTACTAAAACGGATGCTTAATAAGCTCCATGATCATTCAAAACAATGGCTGGTTCTCTAATGTTCTGGTGTCCAATTATTTTTGCATTGAACCCCAGTGAACAGTAACGGAAGTCAAAGCTTAGCATTAGCTTTCTCAAAAATAAATCTATTTTCCTATTGTGGGCTTTTATTTCAGTAAATTCAAATTAACTGAATCAATTGCCTTCAGAAAACTATGAAGAGTAAACAAAGCCATTAAACGTCTCATCTCAGGTCAAATGGCATGAAAAAAGAGGCCATAAGCCTACCAGAAATTAAAATTTATTCATATTTTCAGGGAGCAAGAGTGTATGTCAAAATATAATATTGCCCCTTATAGGAGACCATTAAGAAGCTTTCCATATATATGAATAAGATAAGTATATAAATAGAGATTATTTGAATTGTCAGGAAATCCTTAAAATCTTCTCTAGAGACATTTAATTAAATAAAGAACTAGCCAACTATTTCCTTGGATTTAGGATGAATCATAGTTTACATAGTAACAAGCTGTTTATATACTCAATTTCTGTTAACCAGAATCATTTAAATGTTCAAAGGAGAAGTCTGCTCCTTGAAGAAATTTGGAGAGAAATCCATTCTTGATCTATTCACTATTTTAAAACGAGATTTTTTAATGGATTTTTTATATAGTTTTAATAACACTCTACTCAAGACAAGAGACAGGATTGTCTTTCACTGGCCAGTCTAGACAGATAACTATGTGGACACAAAGAAGTTCAACCAAACAACACTTGGCACCAGTGTACCGCTTCTACATTCCATATTCCAGAAAATTTATCATGATTATCCTAGAACTCACCCCAGCTGTCCAGAAACTAAGTGAACAGGGGTTACGAAGAGAGGAAATGGAAGAGTTCTGGACTCTAGGGGTGTGTCTGTCAGGCAGGCACACATCCAGCTGACTAAAGCATTCCAAAGTAAATCTTCACTGAGTTCTCCATTCCTGCTCCTTCTCCCTCCAGCACTTCTGGTCTCCACCCACTCATTCAACACACTGTATTTCATTTCAGGTACTGTTCTAGGTGCCGGGGATACAGAAGTGAACATTACTCGTGACTCTGGCTACCAGGAATGAGCTCAATAGGTGGCCAAATCCTGATGTTTATAGACTTGGCTGTTCATAAGCTCGCCTGCTCTTAAGAGGCCCAACAAACTGCTGAAGGCCTAGGCAAACACAGAGGCAAAGGACACCACTGCCTCTTACTCCTTCACAGTAGGCTTGGTGTACATAAGATGGTACGGGGTTTCTTGGGCTATAAGACATACTAGCATCACTGGGAATAACTTTTGGTCCCAAACTACAACTACTCAGCCTTAAAAGCAGCAGAAAGTACTGTCAGCTTTTCTCAACTCTCACCCCTCTTTCATTTCTCTTTAAAAAGAACATGTTTTATACCCCTTACACCAAAATAAAAACAATGTTTTTAACAAACATCAAAAGACTGGTGACAACATAGGGAAAAATATTTGCAATACATACGAAATAGGGCTAATTTCCCTAATTCAAAATGAGCTCATATAAATCAAAATAAGGACAAGAATCCTATGGAGAAGGAAAGGAAGAAAAAGAAAGAAGAGGAGGGGAAAGAGGAAGAAGTAAATACAAAGCAAAGCACACGAGCAGGAAATTTACAGAAAGAAATTCGAATGGGCAGTGAACCTATGAAAAGATCCTAAATCTGTAATTACTGATAAGCAAGTGAAAACAAAGAGATAACATTTTCAACTTATCAGATTGGCAAAAATATTATAGCTTGGAGATTTATGGTGCTGCTAGGGGTGTGGAAAAGATATAACCCTAGTAAAAGAAAATCAATCTGCACAATCTTTCTAGAATACAAGTGGTAATGTTTATCCAAGTTTAAAATGCGTTTACCCTATAACCTAGAAATCTCACTATTAAGAATCTAACCTACAGATAGAGATGTTTATACAAAAGCACAAAAAGGCAGACTGCAATAATTCCACGAGCTAAACATAACTCCTCCCCCACCAGGTATCTGGCAACTACTAAAATATTCAGAAATAAGGCAAAGGTGAAATCAATTACTATACATCCATATCATGAAATCTTATACATATCAAAGTGAATAAGGAAGATGTGTGTACACATTGATGGGAAAGTTCTCTAAAAATATAGTAGGAAAGGTACATACCAAAAAAAGTCTACAGAAAAATATGTGTAATTTAATCCCTTTATTAAAACAATGTAAAGAGCAGAGAGATGCAGACATGTGCCAAAAACATTTTTTTCCTGGAAGAAATCACAAGAAACGTAATAATAAATTACATTTAAGGGGAGGCTTTTATTTCTCTTTCTCTACCTTTTAATACCATTTGTGTGTTAACCATGTACATGCACTGTTTTTATTTATTTTCAATGTTATCATAGGTTACCTGAATGTAAGAATATGGGCAATTACCTTTTCTCTGTTTACACTCTGTTTTTCAACAAAAATCTAATTTTAAAAAACTCAGAAAATTTAAAGAATCTATAAGCCTTAACATCTGAACCTCCCAAAATATACTTAATGAGTTAAAAGCTTTTTAGAAGAGTTCTGAGAGAGAAAAACACCACAAAATGAGAAATGAAGTAGAGAAAAAGAAGGCAACGCAGACAGATCGAGTATCAACTTGGGTTCAAGGACAAGACTGAGTATTTCTCCCTTTCTAGTGTTTTAAACACAATGATAAATTATGCATTGCATGGTGTTAGGGAGCAAGAAGCCACAAAGAATCTAGCAGTTCAAAGCTATGGAATGTAGAAAACAACCTGGAGGGAAAATCTTTAAAAAGCTCTTCTGGAAGAACTATTCTTCCAAATTCACAAGGAACCAGTAAAGAAAATAAATAGCAATAGAAGTAAATAAACCCACCACAGACAAATAAAAGCATAACGCTATAATACATTATGAAAGCCTCTGGCAAATATTTATAAAGCCTAAGAGAGAAAAATCCCAAACTGAATTACTTCACTTAAGTAATTGTAATTCTAGATTGTACCAGATGTCTTCACAGGCAATAAACAAAAAGCCCGGAATGTCACCTAGCTGGAAGACATTTCATAATTGTGGTTCCAATTCCTGATTATCCATGTCTTTATCCAAGGCTTAAGAGGCAAACAATAAAAAAGAAAATTAAAGAAACTTACTCCTCAATGGTCCCTGAGTGATGAGTCACTATACAGATAACACAGGTAATCAAACTATACAGAGTTAAAAGTCTGAGGGAAACGATGAAGTACCCCTGGGGGGAAAAATTAAAATCATCTAAATATATATATATCATATGCAATTGCCTGGTTGAATGAAAGAAAAATAAAGGTTCTGAGAAAAAGGGTGGGCTATTTCCTTCCTGCGCCAGTTATCAATTTACTGCCTCTAGGCTACAAATTCACCCCTTACTGCCTGATCTGCGAAAATGGATCCGGGTTTCTTCAATATTTTTTTTCAGCTGCTAGTTAGCATGATATTGTTAGGTTTTGTCAGTAGAAAATGCTGGAAAGACGTTGCAGGAGGAAGGAGTTGTGTTTCCGGTTCTGCTCTGTCTGGCTCCATCAGCAGGATCCTGCAGCGCGGGCAGCTTCTCCAGTGCCTGTCCTGTAACGGTTTTGTAGTGGAGTGGCCCCAGGTAGACATCTCTCTGTGAACGGCTTTACTCACAAGCCCAAAAGATGGATTTTCAGCAAGTTCCACTGGCCTGGCACTGCAACAATTTCTCTGCCATACAGTGGACCCACAGCTGTGTCCTTCCCAACAAGGTCTGGATCAAGATCTGGATCTCAGCTCTGGGAGGGGATGAGGTGTGGCCTCTTCCTTAGGACCCCCAGGGCTGGTGTTGCTCTCTATTATCTATTATTTCTCTATCTACAGAGTTCTGTTTACTTCTTATTAGCCAATCCATCATTGCTCCAACCCCTCGGTATAGCTAACAATTCTTTTTTTTTTTTTTTTTAAAGATTTTTTCCCCCTTTTTCTTCCCAAATCCCCCAGGTACATAGCTGTGTATTCTTAGTTGTGGGTCCTTCTAGTTGTGGTATATGGGATGCCGCCTCTGTGTGGCTTGATGAGCGGTGCCATGTCCGCACCCAGGATTCGAACTGACGAAACCCTGGGACGCCTGCAGCGGAGCACGTGAACTTAACCACTCAGCTACGGGGCCAGCCCCAGACTAACAATTCTTAATATTAAACTGTTCCCTGTTCAAACTGTTGTCCTGTTTAAACCACTGTGTGGTTTCTGCCCCCAGAACGCAGGGATCAATACTCTCCCTTTACCTACCAGCATCCCTGCTGTTGGCCCCATGCCAAACTACACAAGTGAAAGAAAGAGCAAGAATTTGCATTTTTCCAGTTCTGTTCCCAGCTGTGTGGCCCTAAACTACCTAAGTTCTCTCATCCTCAGTTTGCTCACCTCTCAAAAATAATGATAATAATGTATTATTATGATATTTTCAATATAATGTTGTGAGGACTAAGTGAAGTTAGCATAGGCAAAACACAAATCTGGTACGGAGCACATATTATTGGACTTTAAACACGCCTTAGCTATCCACACCCAGCACCCTCACACATGGAGCACCGGAGCCCAAATCTGCTGCAGACTCCAGTTCCACAGATCAGGAAAGGTTGTCAGTTCAGAAAACAAACACAAGCAAGGAAGAATGACAGAGAAAAAAACCTACGTACTATTCCTTAATTTTCCAGTTATTTTCACAATAAAATTCTAAATAATAGTCACAGCCAAAGGGCAGAAAGTAAGAAGCACTCTGATTTTTCAATGGTATTAATACTGTTCTCCCCCTGAGATGAAAATCACTTCAGGGAGAAAATCTGGTTGTCCCTTGAGGATTTCCTGGTTAAGTTAGATACCTGCAATTTTAAGGTTTAATTCCATGTCATGAAAAAAAGGACTTGTGGGTGTGGGGCGGGAGGAGGAAGGAAGAGAACGCTAGGGAGAGGCATCCTTTCGTGGGTTAAGGTTTGTCATCATTCTGGCCTCCCCCATTCTCACCCCCACATAAACCTGGTCACCAAATCCCACTGATTCTACTCCACAGACTTCTCCCAGACGGAATCTGGCCTCTCGTTCCTGTAACCACTGTCACTGACTACACCCTAGCCTTCCTGCATTACGGGCCACATGGATTATTACAATCCAGGGAGGTTTACTTGGCTTACAAAACAAAATTGGATTATGTTATTTAAAAACTTCCCCTGGCACCACGATACCTATAGGAGGTCATTCTTCCCACCTCTGCACTCTAGTCTCCCTCAGTAACTCAAGGAATCCGAAAGTGCCAGGCCGTTCCAGGCCTCCGAGTCTTCAGGGCAGCTCTGAGCAGGGCCTAGAATGGCTCATGTGGCCCCACTCCTATTCCACAGCAAGGCCTCTTCACCCTAAATTCCCCTGGCAGAGGCGCCCTCAAAGACAGGATTAATCCCACTCAAATGGATCCAAGCGCTAGGTCTTGAGCTCCCTAGGGCAAAGACCAGGTTGGACTCTTCTTTGGATGTCTGGCCCATTAAATGGAAGCAGCGGCAAGTTTAATCACAACTAGGAGTAAGAATACCTAACTTGCGCAGCCGCTATGAAGGGGAGAGAAAGCCTGACCACGGTGAGCAGCTCTAAGTAAACAGATACTTCTCTGGGACATAATACAGATAGTGAAATGCACAGGTTTAGATCAGAGATCTCTGCAACGATTTCATGCTATGAAAAAGAACTCAGCCTTTAAATCATGAATCCTAATCATTTGCTCATTCATTTGGTGAACATGTATTTAGTGAATGCCTAGTGAAAGTTAGACACAAATTTACTGTTATCATAAACCATCATATGAGTCAGGACGGCAGTGGACTCAGAATAGAAAATATGAAAACTAAACTGAATTCAAAATCTCTATGAGATTACAGAAATATTGGGAGAAAAAAGTCAATGGCTCAAGGCTGACCGCATACCAGAAATTGATTTATCTTCAATTTCTGTACAGTCAAGGTATAGTATTTTTAGTTGCCAGTGGATGTTCTTTTGAGAGCCTTCCACTTCTCCCTAGTTTTGACCAAAATGACAAACCACAGGGATTCTGAGAAGATAGCACTCGTGAGAACTGGGCTAGTCCAGACATTTATTTAACAGACTCTAATGAACTCCCCCAGAAAATTCCCACCCTGATTCCCTATCTCCAGGCCCTCCCATCGCCCACTCGTTCTTCTTGCTCCTGATTCTACATTCCTAGGTTGTTTACCTTCCCACCCACTAGGAAGCACTGACTTCTATCTTTATAATTCGGTGGCCACAAACATACTTCTTAAAAAAAATGAAGAAAGTTTTCTGTTAAAAAATCTTCCAAACAATGCACTTCAGTGAGTTTTGCACCAATTTGTTAAAAACCTAAAAATGCACCCACTACGCGCCAGGGACTCAGAATACCAAGATATATATAACCTAGTCCCTGCCTCCAAGAAGTTCACAGTCTATCTCAGGAGAGAAATATATTTAAGGCAACTTGCTAAGCGATAACATGAAGAAATGCTTGATTCTGTGTGCCTGAAGGAGGGGGACACATTAGAAGTTCACTTTATACATAAGAAGCACTCAGCTCAACAGATACCAGGCTGGGTCAGTCCGGGACCTGTTGACCAGACCCACAGATCCAACCCTTGTCTCAGACTCTGCTCCACATTATCACAGGGAGCAGACTCGCTGGATTCAACCAGTGGGAGGCACTGGCAGAAGACTGGAGGGCAGAAAGAATGGAGAAGCTGCCAGAAGCACTTCTCACCTTCCTCTCCGCTGACATCCCTGGATCTTACAGCTTCAGCTCTTATCTGTCCCTGAGCTCCAGTTACAGCCCCCACCATCTGTCCCTCCAGCCTGTGGCTGCTAATGACTTCCTGCTGTGGCTAATCTCTCGGTTTCTTCAGTGTGCCCTGTTGGGCTCCCTGGTGCATCAGCACCTGTGGAAGGAACTTCACTAAATTCCCTCGGTTGTAAATAAAAGTGGCTTCTTTTTGCCCACTTAGGCCCTGACTAACCAGTTACACTACAATGGCTGCACAAAGGTGTGCTGATTCGCTCTGGCTACTCTCAAAAGCCACCATGCTCTGCTAGAATCCAAAGTTTAAACTTGAGGAAATATGGAATTTTCAATAATACACCTTCATTTGGCCTAAAAGAGCCAATGTTAAGCCCTAGAAATGTTTTGGTTTATATAAGAATTCCTTGAAAATGGATACAATGCCTTAAATACCTATTTTCTTTAAGGCTGAATCATCTTCTCCAAATGAGATGATGAAAATGTTCTATATCTGCTCCACCCAACATGGTAACTACTAGGTACATGTGGCTACTGAACACTTGAATGTGGTTAGTGTGACTAAGAAAACGAATTTTTAATTTTATTTAATTTTATATTAATTTAATTCTTATTTACTTAATTTAAATATCTACATATGGCTAGTGGCTACGGTACTGGATGGCAAAGGCCTAGCATCAGGTCCTCTCTACTGTGGGAAAGGACTTCTGCTGCTGGTGTTTTTGTGCGCTTGGTGGGGAACGAGCAGGCATAGAGAGAAGCACTATAGAAGTATTAGCCCTTTGATTCCTTCTATTCCCAGTTTAAAAATAGAACAACTCCAAGCCTACCTGACCCCCCGCCACATGGACACACAACTTATTCAGATAATTTGGTTAGCAAATTCTCAGAGAATAAAACTCCTTTGAACACAATGGTAGCTTGAGAATGAGGAGGTTTGGAGGAAACAGTCGTTGAGGAGGGGTGTAGGGTTGAGTCCAGACCCAGTAAGGGAGGAATGATCTGTGGAAGAAGACAACATCAGAACCCTTGCTTTGTTTTCCCTATTCTTCAACCCAATGGGAACAATTGCCTGTTTATTCCCTATTGAACAGTCCCAGGCCCCTCCTTGCTCTCTTTCCAAGAGGCGTCTTGGGGGACTGGGACTGTGTGGTTTTCCTAAGACATACTTTTATCTATCCCAGCACTGCTGAAACTGTGAAAGACATATTCCCTTTGATCTAGACTGGTGATCACTAGTTTCTGGGTTAGCAACACTTGATTTCACATCTCTGACCTTTACGCGGACATAATCAAAGTAAATGACATCAGGCTTCTGGTTCTCTGAGAATTTTGCTCCTAGAAGTAAAAGCTCAGGATTTAAGAAGGTGACTTGTCCAGGCCACTCAAGACTGATATTTACAAAATTATTGCTCAACACTACAAAAATCACTTACTATCAACAGTAGTTAACTGCAGGAAACTGTTTCAGTATATCAGTGGGAATATAAGAATATTATAGGGGTGGCCCTGTGGCCGAGTGGTTAAGTTCGCGCACTCTGCTTCGGCGGCCCAGGGTTTCACCGGTTCAGATCCTGGGCGCAGACAAGGCACCACTCATCAGGCCACAATGAGGCGGCATCCCACATGCCACAACTAGAAGGACCCACAGCTAAAATGTGCAACTACGTACTGGGGGGATTTGGGGAAAAAAAATCAGAAAAAAAAAAGAAGATTGGCAATACTTGTTAGCTCAGGTGCCAATCTTTAAAAAAAAAAAAAGAAAAGCACATTATAAGGACAGTCTGATAGGTACAGACTTTAAAAATACCAGTTTCCGGAACCCAAATGTCCAAAAGACTTGGGTATATTATCCTGAGAACCAAACCAAAGAATACCTATATAACTCTCAGCAACACAAAACTACACTGAAAAATTCTGTGAAATTTTGGCTATGAACTGCTTTGGGGACTTCTGAAGTTGTCTGGTAATTTGTGCAATTTAAATGAGAATTATAGGATACGCTAACTAGCAGAGTAGGAATTAGTTACTTTACATTGTAATTGTAACTAACAATGTACTCTAGTTCGCTTTACTCCTGTTTATGTGAGTCACTCACAGAAAAGAACACCACATTTCCAGCATGAATAAGCACTCAGTTACACTCACTTTTCCTCTCAACATTTTCTAAAAAGTAAGAAAAGATACTAGAACGATGATGGTCATCACACTCTCATGTTGCCAGTCACACAGAAAAGGGCGCTCACGGTGAAGACAAGCAACGGCAGGGAAGCAGGCTAGTCCTTGAGGTGTACTATCATCTGGGTGAACTCGCCATAGTCCAAGGCTGGCCCTTAATCTTGCAAGTCATAAATATGACGATCAGGAGAGAAGTCATGCTAACCACACTCATGGTGACATGAAAGTAAAAACGCCAATTTGATACCATGTTGTGAGAAATATAAACCATCATGTAGATTGGATGCTGGTATCTGCTGATCAAGTGTTTCCCAAAAGCAAAATTCGAGAGGAGCCCTAATTACAATCAGAAGGCTGCACAGTGGGTGCGGAACTGAAATACGTTTTGTGGCTTCCTGTGTGGCCTGCCACTGCACTGTGAGGTTAAGGTAGGCTCACAATATTCAGTGACTAGGGCAAGACCACACTCTAGGTCAAGTTTGGAACCTAAGTTTGACTTCAAAAGTCCACACATAGCCCCATCATAAGGCTAAGATCCCTACGGAGACCGGTGCATGCTACACTCGGGCAGGGTTCCTTCTCCTGCAGACAGGCCAGGCTGGCCTCTCAAACCCAGCCTCCCACCCCAGTCTCCAAGTTCCACTCCTCTAAATCCTTCTTCAAACAAATTCCCTTTCAGACTAGCATGTCAGTACCTTTAACCAAGTTATAATTCTGTCCCAGAAGCTATCTAACCTCTTTACTTTCTTTGTCTATCTTTGCTGTACTCCATTCATTACAGATGTGTTTTATAGTTTCTTTTGGAGTCTTTTTTCCACGTCACAAAGGGGAAGGGATCTCCCTGTTGGCCTCACATACGGTAGATACATACCAGTTTTATGGTAGGAGTCAATAATTCCACAGCAAAATGAAGGCTTTAGGGCTTTCACAGAAGTGGGGGGGGCCTCTTAAAAGAAAATAAGGAAACTACACCTATAACCTATATTTAAAGAAGTATATTAAAGAATTCATTAAATGCCAAGCTTGAATTCTTTAAAAAATACAAGCAAACAGACCTATGACATGGGTAATGAAGTATATTGTTCTTATCCACTTTGACGTTTTAAATCTCTTTGTTCCTTCTTAGTCTAAAATGTGTCTAGGCCTTTTGGTGAGACTCTAGTTTCGAAATACAAAGGAATCTATCTTCAGATTTGTGCACTCAGCACTAGTCTAGAACTTGGGATTTTGGTATAAAATGCTGCAGAATTTCACCAAGCTAATGCCCAGGAGCCTTGCAAATACATAATCAGTCTTCAAACACTTTCAACAACACTTTCAGCAGCTCATGGAATTTTCTAGTCTCATCGACATATGAGAAATCAACGTGATGGGGATGAACCTAAAGTGGAGAAATCATCTATCAGGTCTTCAGAATTGGGGTCACCGACACCATCTAAAATGGTAATTTATCTGTTATCGCTTTTAAAAAGTTTATGATTAACCTGACTTTCAGCTTGGCTGGAATATCAAAGTCTTGCCTTCTGACCTCATAGTATATGCAATTTTGTGTAATCAGTTCAGGATTCTCCATCAGAATCACTGAGTTTTTGTCAATATTGCTTACTTAGCAACTCAGGGGCAGCTTGAGACTGTGAGGTCTGGAACATCACCTACTTGTGTACAATCAGGAGAGTTAGGTAAGCTTGAAGGTTAGTTTAAGGAAGGCCTCCAAGCACTAACAGGGCTTATGGTCCGTGTGATAAATTTCTCAGAAGTGCGTTTTGATCTCCAAGTCACTCCCATTCTACAGGCCACTTAGGCTGTGGCTGCTGCATTTCACCTGGGGCTGCCATTGCTCCAGTGGGGTGGTGTGAGCCAGCTGTGAATTCTCCCCATTGCTCCAAGAGGAAAGATTTCCAGACGCCCAGAGGGGCAAGCGGCTGGGGGGAGGGGGTCCTAACACTTGCTCCATCTGAGGGCTCAAGTCACATGTTTACGTGAGCTTTAAACGATTCAGTTCAAAGGCAGTAGGGAACTTGAGGAAGAAAATTAAAAGCAATCTCTCTTTAAAAAAATCACTAACTAACTTCTATTCTCCAACCTGAATAAGAGCCTCTTCCCAAGCCAGGGGACATTTGACTGCTGCGTGTCTTACCACTACCTTCTTGGAAGATGAACAGAGTTACATAATGTTCTGCCTTTACAAAGTAGACAGCCTTGTGCATACTCGAGGATCTTTCCACCCAAGCCCTATCACAAAAAAATCACACTCTTAAGTCAAATACATCAACTTTCAACTGACCTTATGGATATGCTACATGCTGCTATAGGTTGCCATAGCAGCAGGAAAACAGTGAGACTGGTGGACGGTCTCCAGACTGCTAGTTCCACAGCTGATACATGAGTGGAGGTGATAGAAGAGTGATCACATGAAAGCTTTGCTTTATCTTTTGCAGTGAGGCTGAGAGTGTACAGGAAATCACTAAGACTACAAAGTTGACACATTTGCACGTATACTGGCTGGGTGTGTTGCTTACATCTTAAGGCATTGGAAAATATATTAAGAAACCACAACGTCAAGAGCAGGATAAAAAAATATGGCAAATTACACTGCTTAAGAACAAACATTAGGGGGCCGGCCCTGTGGCCAACTGGTTAAGTTTGCATGCTCTGCTTCGGTGGCCCAGGGTTTCGCCAGTTCGAATCCTGGGTGTGGACATGGCTCTGCTCATCAAGCCAAGCTGAGGCAGCATCCCGCATGCCACAGCTGGAAGGGCCCACAACTAAAAATGCACAACTATGTACTGGGGGGCTTTGGCAGAAAAAGGAAAAATAAAATCTTAAAAAAAAAAAAAGAACAAACATCAGAAGTTTTTGTAAAGGAGCAATTTACAAACACAAATTATATTCTTGGCTAGTTCCAGGCTAATATAAGTCGATGACTCTTGTTTTCCATCTAACTCATCCCTTCTAACAAATGCTTCTAATAATAATAAATAACCTTCTAATAAATGCTTCTCACCTTAGTGTATATTATGGTTCCCCTTCCCTACAAGGCCAAAGGAACACTTCCAAAGACATTTACCTCTCCTAAATTCTGAAGACAAGAAGGCTTTTCATTTTTCATCTTTTAACTATTAAAAATCCAATTTCTTTATTCATTCTCTGTCCAAATCTTACATTTTAATAAGTACCACTCAATCCCATTACCCACCCCTCAAATGTTAGAAAACAGGGGCCAGCCCGGTGGTGCAGCAGTTAAGTGCACACGTTCCGCTTCCTGTGGCAGGCGTCCCACATATAAAGTAGAGGAAGATGGGCATGGATGTTAGCTCAGGGCCAATCTTCCTCAGCAAAAAGAGGAGGATTGGCAGCAGATATTAGCTCAGGGCTAATCTTCATCAAAAGACAAAACAAAACAAAACAAAACAACAAAAACAATGGCTTACTACTGTGCCTAAGAACCATGCTACAAGATTTACATACATCCCTTGTTTAGTCCTCCAAACTCTATGAAATAGGGATTGAGTTTTCACAGATAAAGAAACTAGCCCCAAATCACACAGCAGGTGAAATCAGTGGGGCTGAGATTCAAGCAGAGGCTTATCTGACTCTCAGACCACTGTAATATATTCCTCCAGGGAACGGAGAAAATGATATTCTACTGTGCTGCTGCTGATAAAATGTGTATGCTGTATATATCTGCACATTTCAGAATATATTAACTCTCAAAGGCCCTTTCATAAATATACTCTTAAAGCTACTTTGTGATGTTGCTAAAGCAAAGATTAGCACTCAAATTTCACAAACAGAAACACATATACCGAAGAATTAAGCCTCAGCATTATTGACATTTGGAAACGCTAATTCTTTGATGTGCGGGCTGTCCTATGCATTGCAGGATGTTAGCAGCATCCCTGGCCTCTACCCACTAAACGCCAGTAGCACACCTTCCCACTGCAACTGTTCCAATCAAAAACGCGTCCTGACATTGACAAATGTCCCGAGGGGTAAAATCGCACCCTGTGGAGAACCAGCAAGTTAAGCTAACTGCCTAAGACCACATAACTAGTTAAAGATTGTACTGATACCAGGAAAGATCTCTTCTAAATCCTAGTTTAGTGAAGATTTCTCTCATACCAAGCCACAGCTCCTTAAGAGAAAGCACTTGTTAGACTGTCTGAAAGGTACTGAATTCAGAATGTGAGCGCCTCTATTTCACTTTACAGTATATAAGCACTGTCTCATACTAAGGTATACATCCCCACTGTCTTCAACCACTGTTCAGATGGTTTATAGACCCTCTCCAAAACCTGATTACCCCATTCTGGACACACATTTAAACACAAACCCAGAAATGTGCACGACGTTGCCTCAAGTAGTAAAAGTAGGAGCAACAACAAAAGACTAACATCTAACACACACAATTTGCTGTCAGGCTCTGTTTTCAAGCACTTTGCATGGATTACCTAATTTAATCCTTCAACAGCTGTATGAGGTAGGTATCTGTAGTTGATGAATGAAGAGACTGAGGTGCGCAGCGCTCAAATAACTTGCCCAAGGTCAGGCTCCAGAGTCTCTGTGCTTAACTCCTATCTATAGAGCTTCAAAGAACTGTGGGATTATCATCTCCTTGGTGCTAAATACTCTATCTCTACTAATGAGTTTTTTCCTCCAGCTGTATCAAGTGCTCTCATCGAGGCATAATGCTGGCACCTTACTCAAGTCTGGCCTCACCCTGCTGATCATCCCTCTTTGGGTATGCCAAGATACAAACCCACTTCTCAGTAGTGCTCTCCAACCCACCTTTGTGAATCCTGAGTAAAGAACACACAGCACTCAGTTACACGTGTTGCTCAAGTAGACATGTCACATCTATGGCAATGCCGATATACCTGTCCATTAACTATCAAAAAAGAAACGAGGTCAATTGGAGATGAGTGATGCTTGATACTGGTCATTATCACTTTTTCTAAGAGATCTTCATCCATCTTTTCAAAAATGTGAATCAAAATTCTGCTGGATACGAACATAAGCTCTGAATCTAAAGTTTCCAGAATTTACCATCTCCCAGTTTTGAAAATCAAGTTGTCTGGCATACTTCCTCCTCTCCATGATTTTCGCAAGATTACCCCCAAGTGGTTTTATCATCACACTGGCATGTTATTTCAACACCCTGAAGAACTCAAGTGCTTAAAGCAGCTACGATTTGGAGAAGTTTAAGGAGGAGGTCAAAGCATCCATGCTCTGCTTGGGAAGGTGGGTGGGTGTTGTGTGTCAAATACTAAGAATGATGCGGTGAGAGTGTGAGCAATCCCTGGTCCTGGAATAGAAGCTGTCGTTCACGGTCTCCTGAGAAGGTGGCATTGTTCTCTTTGACTATGACATCCCAACAGATGATGCAGCAGCTGCACTCTCAGAATGGGCTGTCCCTGCCCCAACACACAGAGACTTCCCCACCTCCATCTAACAAGAAAAGTTTTAGCACTCACAGAGTGTGCCTTCCAAGATGTCACCATTCTTAAACAGGCTGAACACTAACCGAAGTGCTAACAGAAATTCAAAAACATTTCACATGGCACACAAAATACTGCGAGTGTGCATGTACACAGAGAATTCAACCACTCGAAGGTCCAGGGACCAGCTGCTTGGTTTTACAATTAGAGAACGCCTGAGCTGTACTTTGTGAGGAGCAGGACGAATATGCACAGCCAAAACTAAAAGTGCTTCAGAAAAACATAGGAGAAAGTTACCAAAAGTCAGCAACTATGAGGCAGCCACATGTATGAACAGGCTCACCAAGAATAGGGCTTGCTTAGTTAATATATGAACACCACCAGCTTCCAGAATAAATGCATTTTCCTTGAACTTTGCTATTTTGGTACTGGGGCGATGAGGAGCTTTAAAAATCACTTAAAAATCTGCTTTGAACTAAGAACCTCCTCTGGATTATTTCACAGAGAAAATCAACACTACGTTAGGAGGAATTGGAGCTACATGGGAAAAATCACAAACCTTAAATGCTAAATTCTGGTGTAAACGAAATTAACTAGCTGTGAAATTTGGAGATTATGTAACCTTGCGGAGACTATTTCTTCAATGATAAGATGGAGATAATAATACCTCTAGCTCTCAGCATTACTGTGAAAATTAAACAAGGGAGAAGCTGCAAAGCATCATGGTGCCTGATGAAAGGAGGCCCATCTGTGTTTGGCTCTGTTACAACTATTAGGAGAAACCTGAATCAAAGTCCAAATTTAATTATCCCTTTAGATTTTAGACATCGTGGAGATTTAATAAAATAGCTCCCCATTCTCACCACCTGAGGGGGCTTTTTCCAACTACCCCAGTGGACTTCAGGCGGCTTTCCTCAACATCACGGGCTGTTTCTCAATAGAAATGGGAGTCCAAGTTGTTACCTCTCACACACAGGCGCTTAATCAGCTAAACTTAAAGCAACTGGGCTTAACCATTAGCCTATAAGCTTGGAAACACTGTCACCAGGAGTTCAAAGTGTAACTAATTAAAAATTCTAACAAATTATTCCACTTAGAAGTGATTTCTAGAGAAGTTTCCCTCACAGTTTTAGAAGTCAGCTGCAAAGAACTTTACTCTTTCTTTCTATTACAGAACCAGGCTACTGCATTACAGCCTATATCTTTATAAATGAAGTTTAATACTATTCATAACTTCATAATTCATATTTGATAATATGATTTTATAATTCAGTTTACAATTTTCCTGTCACCCTTCATGCTACCAGGGTGTCTTCAGCCTGTACAGTGTTTCTGATGGCGCTATGTGTCTGTTGCACTGTGTATGTCCTTAGCAAGACAGCAATAATCACAAGAGTCTGCTTCTCCTGTCCCCTACCTCCCCATGCTCTTGCAAGAAAATAATTTACTTACACCATACAAATCTCTACTCATTTGCTAATTTCTTACATAAAAAGCAGATTTTTTTACGGAGCTCACTGACTTTATTTCTACATAAATTTAAAAGTGATAATCAACTCAGCGGGGTTAAGAGTGGAACAGGAATAGACCTTAAATGTCCCGATTCCCACTGTGGTACAACTTAAGCGACAACTACACATAGCAAACACAAATAGGAAAAACAAAAAGGGAAGTGCCATGCATTCTACTCAGTGTATTTATTTTCACAAATTCCACACGAGCAATTACCTGGCCACAATAAACAAAAAGCATGGCTGTGGCGTAAACACGCTCATTCTAAGACATGGGGAGCACGTGCTTCCTTCTGGCACTGAGTACAGATCTCACTCACCAACTAGCCAAAGGAGTTAGCTGAAGGACGTCCTGGTAGAGGGACTGGGGTTTGCAAAAGTGAGTACTTCCCCAAAACTCAGTAACCAAACTGAAAATACAATCCCACTCCTTTAAAAACTCCCTCCATTAGGAAACCTTGGTAACCCCAAACCGCAACCACCCCCCGATCCTTGGCTCTCAAAAGCACCCTACAAAATTGCGAGCATTTGGTGATGCAGTCTACCTAGCTATGTTTCAGCAACGACACTGTCAGCGTTCTCAGGTGTTAATAGTTATTGCCCATTTCATCAACAAAGCGAGACCCAGTGAAAAGTAAGATTCCCTTGACTTCGCCGTAGTGGAGGGAATGGCACAAGGACTGCGTTACTGCAAGGCAAGAAAGCCTGTTTCTCCCTGCTTTTTAAGCAGGTCCTCCGTCTGGGAGTGCTACAACGCCCCCCGAGAGAGCACTTTAATGAACCACAGCATCAGAGAAGGAGCAACACTTACGGTCTCTCCGCCCTGGAGGCAAAGTGTCCGGGAAAGTTCCCGGGGCGCCAAGTTCGTGCGCGCTGCCTGCCCGGGCGCAGGTGGAGAGGCAAAGGCGGTCAGCGGCGCGCCGACCCGGCTCCCGGCCCCGGCCGCCCCTCTCCCGCTGCCTGCGCGGCCGGCCGGCGGGCGAGGACGACGGTGCTGGGCGCCCTGAGCCCCGGCAGGCCGGAGGGCGGGCGGATCCTCTCAGGGGGGCAGCTGCGAGCGGGGACGTCTAGTCCAACCTGAGGCTCCAGCAGAGAGACTGCCAGTGTGGCCGGCAGCAGAGGTTTTTTTGGTATGCAGGGTGTGGCCGTCTAACACAGCAAAAAAGAAATGAGTCAGCCCGTGCAATCCTAACCAATAAGCGTGTTCACTGTCAGTTAAGGCGGAACTTTCCTTTCTTGATTTATATCATGCTTAGGAGCCTTTTACAGCTTTTTTTTTTTTTAACTTCAGCCTTTAACAAGTTAAAGAAAATGGTAGATTGCCTTTTTAAAACTTTTACGAAACAAGGATTAATCTTGTTATGATAGAGATTTGATCAGTGGATGTACATTAATTTCTATTTCTTAGTAAAAGTTCTTGAGTTAGGCAGAGATCCGAGATGTAAAGAGCCTGGGATCTGGAATCAAAGCAGATTCAGATATGACCTCTGACACATTATGACCTTGGGCAAGTTAATTATCTGCAATGAGGGGGATAAAATGCCCAACTAACAGAGTTTGCCAAGCAGATATGTAATAATACACACAAAACATTTGGCTGACACAGAGTAGGCACTCAAAAAATGCTGTCTTGTCCTTCTCAATCTTGAATCAGAACCCCAAAATTGTTGATATACTGGCCCATAATTTTTTTTTCTTTTCAATGTTAAAATAGCCAAAGAATTCTAGAACTGAAATAGTCATTGCATGTTCTGAGTCCTTTATTTAAATGGAGAAAAAACTGAAGAAACTTTTGGTTTAGTATTCTTAGATTTGGTATTCTTATTTTGTAACAGAAATTTTATTAGAAGCAAAAAAAAAGGCTTAAAAGTGGAATGATTTCATTTATGTCAAATTACACAAACTTTAAAAAAGTAAGCGTGATTTTGGAACTATTCACTCTGTCTGGGTCACTGTGCCCTAAACATTATTTTGGAATAAGGATATCTAAAAGAAACTAAGTAGTTGGGAATTGGCAAATTACAGGAGACTATAGAACTGCTATGTCCCGAGGACCAGTTAAGAGATAAGTTGTTTACTCCTCGGGGAAGATAGTTTCTACAGAAAAAGATTTTTTTTCTAAGTTATAAATTAAACCTTTTTGGCTTTGGAGAACATCTCCAGCGTTTACCTTCCTCATACTTGTTTAGAAGCAGTCATTCTAAAGGCCAAGATTTCTTCAAAATACTCATTAGCCAAAGATAAGATCTAAAGTGAGATCAAGAACCCTTTCTAAAACGCTATTTTCTTATCTCCAAACCAGCATGAAGAGTAGAAAGAACACTACACCAGGAGTCAAGAGCTCCCATCCTAATCCCAGCTCTGCCAGCAAGTGACCCGCTGTGCTGCCCCAGGTAAACTGCTTCATCTCTCTCTGAGGATATCTAAGACTTCTTCCAGTTGAAAGACCAAGTTATGATCAAAAAGGGCAAGCACAAGATAAGCCTATAATCTAACATTTATCCTTAGCAACAGGCATAAATTGGGCCTGTATCCTAGATGATGAAGCTGATAAATCTCACTTGACTCTCATATTCTTCATAAAGGTAATTTTATTGTCCTAGACACTTTAAATTCTGGAGTCATCTGAGCTCCCTCCCTCTCTCTTGACAATTCACTATCAACAGGTATGATGACAACTTCCTAGTGTCTTCCAATGTCTGTACCATTTTTCCATTCCAGGTCCAGGCATTCATCTCCTCAGGTCAGGGTGAGTGAGGCTGGGTGTCTCCCAACTGCTGTTCCAGCGGCCAGCTCCTTCCCCCTGTCCTCCCAAC
Organism: Equus quagga; assembly: GCF_021613505.1. Lineage (NCBI taxonomy): Eukaryota > Metazoa > Chordata > Mammalia > Perissodactyla > Equidae > Equus > Equus quagga. The sequence continues at coordinate 143,887,209 of NC_060268.1, forward strand.
ACATCATCACCATCACATGATAAATGTCAAAGTCTAGCATGTCATCATGTCATAAACCTTTTCTCTATCAATTAAACGACTATAGTTTCATAGTAGAGATCAAAAGGAAAACATCTGCTTTATAGACAACTTACCTCAAACAATCATGAAAATTAATATGTATTTTAAGCACACTGATTTTCTGTTTATAAAACTATTATAATCAATTATACTGGGCAAACTGATAATGTGTGAACTGTTACACCAAGGACAGCAGCTCTTTTATATGAGAAGACTATATTAAACCTATGTGTATTTGAGCAACTCAGTAAACGTCCTAACACTGCAGTCTGAAGAATGAAGTTGTATGTGTATGCAGACATATATAGATACACTGAGATACACGAAAGAGGAAGGGAAAGGAAGCACACACAGGAAAGAGAGAGACAATCTAGTTTGTTTCTATTGTCTAGGATCCAGTGAAGCTTCAAATCCACAGAGTAGGTACTCTGTTCAGCAAGGAGAGCTTCATAAATTCATAACTTAAAGCACTTTAAAAGATGTTTGCAATAATCCTTATGCTTCAAAAATAAGAACAGCATTACCAACTTTGTTAAAACATTCTCATAATAGAAAAAGGATAACTGTTTCTAGCATGTCTTTGTTGCCTGAAGTTAAAATGCAAAGTACAAAGACTATTATTCTACAGTTTTTTAAAAAAGTGACAATTAGCCCACGGACCCAAGGCGATGATGTTCAGCTGGGCTCCACATCTCCAACCCCTATCTTCCACTTAAACAACCCTCTGCCAAAGTCAGCCCTGATGGCCCAGTGGTTAAAGTTCAGTGCGATCCACTTCAGCGGCCCAGATGTGGAACCACACTGCTGGTCTGTCAGTAGCCGTGCTGTGGCAGAGGCTCACACAGAAGAACTAGAAGGGCTTACAACTAGAATATACAGCTGGGTACTGGGGCTTTGGGAAGGGAAAAAAAAGAGGAAGACTGGCAAGAGATGTTAGCTCAAGGCAAATATTTCCCAGCAAAAAAAAAAAACCCTCTGCCAAATAACCCAACTGGTCTCCTGTTGTTCCCGTAAAGCAGTGGGCACATTATCACCTCCACCCCTGGGACCACACCATGCCCTCTGTCTGATGACCTTCTCACTCTTCTTACTAGTTATCAGCTTCCAGACCCACTCAAATGCTTCCTTCTCCTGGAACCCTCCTCACTGGCCCAAACCCCGGGGATCTCTCCTCTCCTTCAAAAGCCTACAGAGCTGATTCCTTATATCTTCATCTCACAACTAACTTTGCCTTCACGTCTTTCTTTTTGAGATTCCTGACTTTTCTCTCTCACCAGATGACACAAGTCCATCTGAGGCAGAGATTGTGTTTCAGAGGCCTTATATCCCCCAGGACCTAGCAGATTCTGAATCAATAGTCATTGTTGATATAGTGATGTTTAAGTTATATAACAGCCACAAAGGAGAAAGAAAAACTTTCCCTTTGACTGCTGACATCAAGAATAAACAAACCTAGCTGTTCAAACCAGTTGGCAAACAGAACCCAAGCGGCAGATGCATTTCTTTGTCTTCACATGTTCCAACAATACAGAACACTACTACTGAGAAAGCAAATCTGATAACTTCTAAAGGGAAGTAGAGCTTACAAAAGAGTCTTGTCACATAAAATCTCAGTTCCCCAGACACTAACTCACTGAAGAGAACAGAGGCAATAAGTCATCCTAGCTTCCCTTTCAAGTAAGGAACACATACATACATATTTGGCAAGACTGACAATCTTGCCAAATTACCAACTTCTTCTTAAATATGAATCTCTCTCACAGCGTACATGGTATAGCCACAAACATCTACCTATTCACCTACAAGTGCTCCTAAATGCATAAATGTTAGCAAAGGGCAGTTTTTCAAGGCAACTCATAACTACTAGAACTATCATAAGTATACATTTGTTTATATGGTTTAAAGTCAAAAGTTACATGATATTTGTATTAGAACAAGCCTCTGCCAAGAGTCATTGTCATATATACACACACACAGAGTCACTAGTATCCTTTGATTAGTGCTAATACATTTCTGTTTTTATGAGATGGGAATAAATACTACCATTGTTCTCAGAAAGCTGTGTCATAAATCAGATGTCCTACTGTGCAATTATATTTATTAAAATTGCCCATGACAAAGATACTGAGTTCTTAAATATTCCAAGTATAAACAATTGAACGAATTAGACAGCATTCCCTAACTTGTAGGTAACAGATGGCACTTGAAGCAGCACAGGTAAAAGAGGGTGGGATGTAGTGACTCTAAACAACCCAGCAACCGGAAAGCCACAGGTGTAGCTGGGCTTTAGGATCAACTCAAAATGAACTCTACCAAGACAAGATGGCATCTCTGCTTCTCCAGGTTGGCTTCATTCTCCTTTCCTAAAATCCACCTTCTTCCACTGAACTCCCAGCTCTACCACTAAGACGGACTATTCTATAGTTGTAATTTTAAAAATTCTCAAGAAAAACTCATGCCGGTCCAGATTGGGACCACATACCGACCCCAGTAGCCAAGGTCCCATGATCTACGCTAGAACTACCTAGTTGGATTGGTGGGAAGAGCCGTAAGTTCTCCAGAAGGTGAGTTTACTTTGCAGAAGTGGGAAGGAGGGCTCATCTGTCTGCCCAAAAACCATCACCACCTATTTATTAGAAATTCCATTTTGTGTCTAAAGCAAAAGCTTATCTAAGCAGTCCTTGACCTGGTAATAAATTACATTCGAAAAGTTCACTTCTAGAGTCTAAAGTTAATGAACTCTTATGTGGCACCTGAAATGTATCTATCTCTATTTCATTAGAGACAAAACGTAAACATTGGCTTCTCTGGCCAGTCTTTAAAAGCCTATTTAATTCATTATTTATCTGAAGTATAATGTTAATAATATTTCTAATTCTATACTCAAATCCCATTTATAACATTGTTCCTAAAGAAAAATGTATTTGAAATCCACCTAGAACAAGAAAAACATGCTCAATTTAATTCATTTGCTGAGTACCTAGTAACGACAGTGGCATCCATTGTACACACATTACTTTACATTTAATCTGCACACAATACAGGAAGGCAGGTGTTAACAACTGCACTGAATCCAGGAGGAAAGTGAGAGTCAAGGAGGTTTTGATATAGAAGGTCATTTGTCAAGATGAGTCAGAGCCAGCTTCAAAGCTACAAATGTTTGCCCCCAAAGCTGGGACTATGTGTGATACTCATAGCAGCCAGACAGGCGTGGCTTACAGTTGAGGAGACTGAGAGCTACTCTCTCAGACTCTGCACATATCTGGATTTCCCTGCAAAGAAGACAAGGACTAGTGGGCAGTCACAGTCAAGAGCCAGACATAAACTTTCTCTATCTACCTAAGAGAAGATATTTCTGTGTTGCGGAGCAAAAGAAACTATTTCTCTGGGTAAGCCTTAAACTATACTGATGCCTGTACTTACATGAAGATCTCCAAAAATCAAGGGTCTATAAATAGTATCTTCATAAAAAATGTCTTTTGCCCTGTTGAAAACAGAGGGCACTATCTATTAAAACAGCTGTCTAAGGTATTTTAAAAGAAAATTAAAATTGCAAAAATAACTGACTAATGTGACTCAGTTCTCCCAATATAAATACAATGGCTGCATTTAACCGCATTAACTGTGTTTTACACTTAAAAAAAACCTTTTTGATTATGCAGTATTTAATATACACAAGAGAATATATATAACATATTTTTCAGGGAAAATAATACTGAAATCAACAATCATGAACCCACCACCCAACGTAAAAAGCAGATCATTACTAATAAACCATGGCAGCCCCAAGCGCTCCTTCCTGTCTGAGGCTAACAACCATTTCTGTCTGTGTGTATTGGACAAAAAAGTGTGAACGCCCTTGGTCCAGGATGGGACTTTAATAATAAATTAACCTGTGCCTTTTGAAATCAAAGTGGAGAGGTGGTAAGAAGTAACAAGACAGGAAATAGCTGAATTCAATCCTAAAGGAAGGGAACAGGTAAATTGTACACTGTCTTAACCCAGAAACTATTAGTCACATAGCGCTCTAGGAGCTTTTGGTTTCACTCCATGGTCCAAAGTCACGACTAGTCATTAGGAACATGAAATTAGGTTAGATCTCCTTAAAACCTGTCACATTATTAAACACGTGATCTGAAATATGACCAGTTAACTCCAGATTATTTCAAATGGCAGTAAGGTATTACTAAGCCAAGACAAACTGGTTCTCCTATGCAGAGCCTTAAACACGTCAGACGCCATAAAAGGAAACAGAAAAGGGGCACTCTGACTAATGACAATGAACTCCACTTCACACATCATGGAAAAAAGAACCAATAACTTGGGGTGGAGGGGCGGGGAAGCAGAGAAAACAGTCAGTAATTTTACTAAGAGTTTAATTTTGTTGTAACAGTGTGCTAAGCAATTTATATTACAGGGAAAAAAATTTAAGATATGTCATCTGTGAAGTTAAAGAGTTTACAACATAGGTCAAAAGCAAGGACGTATACACTAAACTAGTGAACAAGTCAGTATAAATTGTTTGACTAAAAACGACATATTGACAATAAGGAAGTCTAACACGTAGTACAAATTAAATGGTATAGTAAATGCATGTTAAGGAGGAGAAGGAAGGGGAAGATAAGCTTACCTAACAGAAAGCAACGACACTGAAAGAACATCTTAATGATGGCATACAACAAAGTGGGGACATCTACATGAACACAGTTTGCTGATTATCAAAGTGAGACTCCCTCAGCACCTGACACTGTCTGCCTTGTTTTACAGCTACTGGGATACGCAGTCCTGAAGGCTGGGTCTAGGACTTGGATTATTTTAAACCTCCAAATGTCCAGACCTTGACACGGAACATGTTCTATAAATGTCTGAAGAAAAAAAAGAATGAAGGGTCAACTTGGTCAACACTAAATACCTTATTTAAATACCTTATTTGAAGTGATAACCTCTGGTGAAGGTTGACCTCTTCAATGCAGGAGAAACACTGTAGTACCACAGTTCATGGGGGGCACTGTCTCTCAAGTTAAAAAGGAAGCTCTCTGTACAGGTGTGGGGGTGTGTGTGTGTGTTCTGAAAGGGAGAGAAGGTAGGGCCTAAAGGGTGAAAAAGGAGTATATCAGTTCAGGCTAAATTATGCTGCAGTAACAAACAGCACCAACATTTGGGAGCCCAACAACAGAGAAAGGTTTATTTCTTGCTCCTGTTTGGTTCCTTGCAGGTGAGCTGTGGCTAGGCACTACGTCCTGTTCACTCTGGGACCAAGACAGAAGGAGCACCACTAACTGGGACATGCTGGTGTCACGGCAAAGAGAAAAGACAGATGGCAGAAGCAGGCCATGTCTATTAAAGCTGCTGCTCAGAAACAGCAACATGCCATTGTTATTCACATTTCATTGGCCAAAATAGTTCTATGGCCAAGCCAGCCAAGGGAGTCAACCCTCAGTGGGGTGGGAAAGCAGAGGGATGGACCATGGGTAGGAAGGAAGAGCAAATGTTTTGACAATAATATAATCTACCACAAAGGGAAAGGAAAATGGCTAGAGAAGTGCTTACTTCCCCTCAGTAATGATAAAAGAAAGCGTCCTATTATAAAAAGTAGTCCTTCCGTTTCTGCGGTACTTTATGCTGTCTTCATAATCTTGCAGTTATTGTCTTATTATATCCTCACAACTACCCCAGTGAAGTGCCAGGACTTGCCCAAGGCCCCAGCAGCGCCCAAACTGGATTTCCAAGTCTGGTGTTCTCTCACCGAATCAGCTTTCACTGAGGCCTCTGTTTTACCTGCAAAATGGAGATAATCCTGGACTCTTCCTAGAAAGGTTGTTGAGATATTAAGTAAAATAATGTACTTAAAAGACACGAGATACATAAAAGTACTCAATAAATTTAAGGTAGTGTTATTATTAAATTATAATACTTATCTCCTAACTCCTATCTTTCCCAAACTTTATCTTTAAATTTAATCATATAGTTTGTTAAAATTCCTTAAGTGTAGAAAATACACTTTTTAATGATGTTTCCTTCACCTGTCAAAACCATAAGCTCCCCTAGTCTTACACACACACTTTTCTGTATTCACACACACACTTTTCCCATGACTTCTACTACCTGTTCACTCCCTGATTGGTCAGTTTCTTAAGACTTTAGGGAGTTTTTGAAAGCAGAACTATGATTTTTCTTTCTTCTAAAATTTAGGGAAATTCTTTTAAAAAATTGAAGACATTCAGAATCTTCATTTGAAGTATCATATAGATTCCAATATGGCTCCCAACTGAGAATGAAGAAAGGGCTTAGCATCAAAGACCCTCTATCTTCTACATCTAGCCCTAATTAGCACTATTCCCCTTCTCTCTTTGCATTCTACTAAACTACAATTCTAGCCTTTCCCCCAAATAGGATCCTCCTTTCCTACCTCTGCTTCTTTGCTCAAACTGTTTCTTCTTCCTAGAGTGTTCCCTAAATACTGCCCCAACTCTGTTCAAAGATCCTGCCCAAATAATTGGATAAATGCACCACAGTGCATCCCCAAAGATATTCATCATAGTGTGCTTTACAAGAATGAAAAGTCGAGAACTTAAATGCCCACTAACAGGGAAACAGTTAAATACATTATAGACCCATATACACATGGAATGCTGTATAAACGACAACAAAAATGATGTGGATGTATATTTATTGATGTCACATGGTCTCAGGATATTGTCAATCAAATCAGGATCGAAAATGATATTTATAACAATCCATTTTAGGGAGAAAAAAAAGTATGTATCTAATCTATGCACAGAAAGAGCATGGCAGAATACAAAAACCAAAAGATAATAATCTTATCTCTGGGTAGTGATAATATTGGTGATTTTGCCATTCTTAATAATTTTCACATTTTAAAGTTCTTTCCAATTAGTATTGTTAACTTTATAACTTCTTAAAAAGTATTTTAATTCAAAGGTATTAACCATTAAATGCCTAATTCAAACGTTATCTGCTCCTGAAACTCTCCCGACCTAGCCCATTCCTGCCACACAGATAATTTCTCTCTCCTGTCAGTTTCCTGAGTATTTAATACATCTTTTTATAACATCTACCATATTTGTTTTGCAATTGTAGTTTTCTATGTTCAGGCCTGATTATCATCCACTCCTGAAGTGGAATAAGCCTGTCTTATTTTTACCAGAATTCACCCTCATAACCCATGACTCTCAGGTATCCAGCAAACTAGTGAGTGAGTTGATCTAAAAATAAAGCAAGGCTGTAAAATTTACACGTTTGAAGACTACACACCTAGTAGTGCTCTAATCAAAAATTCATCTTTAGTGGGGATGTTCAGAAATAGCATCAGGTCTATTCTGGAGAGAGAAATTATAAAGCAGAATATTTTTTCTGTGGTGAAATTTCTCTATTAATTATTACTCCCATGTTTGCTTTCAAGGTTACCAGAGACAGCTTTACTCAACTTGATTAAAACATGAGTCAATATTTCTTAATCCAGAGGCAAGTCTCTCAGATTTCTATCCATGAGCTTCTGCCTTGAAAGGCAAAAGAATTACTTTTGCAATAATCCAAGTCCATCCCTGACTCAGTAGGAACTATAAGTACCTTTTGTTTTAGGAGGAAATAAGGGAAATAAATGTTTTAAGATTACGTAAGTCTGATTCAGGGAATTGACACAAACGAATGTTTTGAAATATCCGAGGCATTTTTTTAAGGTTCAATAAAGAAAGTGTTTTGAGAACTAGGTGGGTGAGATTTAAAATAAAAACAACCACCACAATCTTGGCTATTACTGAACAATTTCAGGCTTCAATTGTTCCCTTCTAAAGGGCAAGTCGGAAAAACTGAAGAAACTGCTGCTAGAAGAAACACTGAGATATCTGATCTAGTTTCCTTTCTTCTCTCGATTTTATTCCCTAAGACTGTAATGAAGCCAATATGAATTTTGCCCAGGTTTGGTTTTGTTTTGCTTCTCCCCCTGGAGAGAACTCACTTTCATTAAAACTTCATTTGTGAATCAAAAGCAAAGCTACATGCTATCGTTAGTCAGGAGGCATCCTGGCTGCTTGTCCCCACAGTGTCACTACTCCGGGAAATGCAGATTTGAGAGAGAACAGGGAAGGGAGAGAAGGAAGTTCAAAAGGGAGTGAACAGTCTATCTCCACTCATTGTCACTCAACAGCCAGAAGAGGTGAGGGGTGCCAGGGGCCAGTTACAAAGCTGAGTTAGCAAATTGAGAACTCCAGTTACACTCTTAAGAAAATAAGTTTAAATTCTAAATTGGTGCCGGCACTTACCTTCAATTCCAGAAGTTATATGACCATGACAACTTGGGTTACCAAGCACAGATTCAAAACCAAACTTTGCTTCTATCAACCAAACTCTTACCACCAAGGCTGAGACAGATAACTGAAGAATTGTGACTTAGAAATGTCTTCACAACAGGAAACCTACAATCAGTGCTCTGCTGGAGCCAGCTCATACCAGTTCACTAGAGCCGACTGTCATATTTTCAGGATTTTTAGCAAGCCAGTTGCAAAACACAGCCATCGTTAAAAGTTAAATTATATAAACATACACTTAAAATAACTATACTAAAAACAAGGGAAATACTCAAAACTCATCACTTCCTATTTTACTACTATCTATACTCTTGATGTTCTTTACAACTATTGTTCTGGTTGGTAGAAACTATCTCATGGTGCGGTCCTGCACATCACTTCCCAACTCTGCTTGCAGTGACTTTGTTGGTAGTTTGAAATTAGCCATGGTGGCAGTATTTACACCAGAGAAATCAGCAAACAGTACAACCCCTTCCTCCAGGCAAGGCTAGCTCTTAACAGTTACCTGAGTATCACTCCCTGTAATGTTAACAGACCACTGTCTGACAGTAGCTAAGGAAGTTGAGCTGGCTAATCTTCTGAGTCCAAATAAAAGCTTGTACACTGTAAATCATGATACAAATAGAAGGAAGGAAAGTACTTTTATTGTGGCTCTATAACGTACCAGTCATAGCACAAAATACTATCTGCACAGTCTTTTGTTTCATGAGAGAGATTATCAAATCCAATATACGGATGAGTCAACTAGGTTGAGAGGCTGAGTAACTACTAAAAAAGCACAAGAGCAAGACTCAGGCCTATAAATGTCTGACTCAAAAATATTTGATCTTTCCACTAAGCTACTTCACGTACTAACATTATCATTATCATAATGAAATGAAAATCAACCACACATAACTGTCAGATAATTAGCAAACATTAATGGTCTCTGATGTGTAAAAAATGACATACATGAAGAGGGATACAGAGAAGGTGGCGACAAAGAGCTCAATTTTATTCATATTAACCAAGTTTATTCATTTTTACCTACAAAATGTACCCACAAAAACTGGGTAAGAAATGAGGTCCATGGAACCAAAGGCACTAAGAAAATCTGTATTTGAGAAGGGCTATTCCAGGTTTAATATAAAAAGAATCCTCTTTTAATTCTTTAAATACTTAGGCTCTATCCACCAAACTGATGTACCCAACTTAAAATGACACACCCTACCAAGAAAAAATAATTTCTCAAACGTTAGCATCAATTTTATGAAGTGTTTGGATATTTACTTTTTAAACATTATCTCTTTTAAACTTTTTAAGTTATTTGATTGTGCTCTTCTTGTCATCATGGTTTCTTTTTTTTTTTTTAAAGATTGACACCTGGGCTAACAACTGTTGCCAATCTTCCTTTTTTTTTTTAAAGGATTGGCACCTGGGCTAACAACTGTTGCCAATCTTTTTTTTTTTTTCTGCTTTATTGCCCGAACCGCCCCACCCCCACCCCCGTACATAGTTGCAGATCCTTCTAGTTGTGGGATGTGGGATGCCGCCTCAACGTGGCCTGACGTGTGGTGCCACGTCCGCACCCAGGATCCGAACCCTGGGCCACCGCAGCGGAGCACGCAAACTTAACCACTCGGCCACGGAGCCGGCCCCACACTATGGTTTCTTATAAAAAAATTCACCCAGTAGTCAAGAGAATTCTGAAGGGCTAAGAAAATTTTACTTACTGATTATTTAAAAAAATTCTTGTCATCCTGGCTTCCTATCAGTTATCGGCTTCTCCCGTTGTTCCGGTACATTTCCATCACCTGTCATGAAAGAATCTGATCAGTGACATGTCTCAGAGAGACCATTTCTTGCTTTCTACATTAGTCTTTTCCTTTCTTTATACCCAAAACACACAGAAAAATACAGTCATCTCTTCCTTTCTCTGCAAAATCAAAAAGGAAGGAGAGAATAACAACATAGAAGATCACTCCAAGGGAAAAAATATTTAAAGAGCAGTATTTCTACAGTTGGGATTTGGGGTGGAGAACCCTTAAAATACCCTCCCTTATGTTTTCAGGAAGAGATTTTCAGTCTGATTCCTGGGAGGCAACAGTATTACAGTAACCCACTTTCTCTATCTCTCCTCCCCTACCCTCTCCCTATTTCTCCTAAAAAGTGAGTGACCAATTTGCCTGGGAGGACTAGAGCGGACTGGATCAGTGCTTAGGACTGCAGTGAGCTGGGCAGCGAGGGGTCCCTTCAGTTCTCTCTAACACTGGAGCCAGCTAGTTTCCACACAAGAAGCAGCACAATGGCTGCCTGCTTCTAAGAGGGCCAGCCAGCTCTCTCTCTTCCAGCTTCTCTCCAGCTGTTACTGGATGACTAATCAGGAGTGCTAGGATGGAATGCATGCTTCAGTTTCAGAAAAGGAGGTAACTGACACTTCTAAGTTCTCCAATCCGTAATTTATCAGTAATTAAGCTACTATCTATGTTGATTCCCATCTGAATCCTTGCTCTCCTTCTTGAATCCTTTAAAACTTACAGGATAGGAAAGACGAATGATTAGGCAACCCAAATCACCACCATCCACCAGAGGACACCACACAGATAGAACCTTGGTTCAAAGTCCTACCACTTACTAGCCATGTGACCTTGGGAAAATCTAATCATTTTTTTCCAGCCTCAATTTCTTCATTTCTGTAAGAGGATCAAATGCCCCCTACTATCCTACGTGTTTTTGAGGATTAAATAAGATGAAAGATATAATCTTCCAATGTCAAGCATACTTTGATCCAACAAGAGTATTACCCCCCAGAACCAGGGACACCAATGCTCAATGATCAGACTTGCTACCTTGTCCATATGTCCAATTCGAATACTGGAGATTCATATAATTCATGGAATAATGGAATATGCCCAGCAAAGTGCCTTCCTTTTTCCAAGATAAAGTCATTCAGAATGATGTTTTACTTTTGCTTTTTAATTTCATAACATTTTAGGGGCCACAACCTAGGGATAAGAAGTTCCATTTTCTTTCCCTTCACAGAAGAGCCCCAAATGAAAACACCCCACTCCTACCAGGTAGAATGCAACTATTGTCCATTTTATGTGAGGAACATATGGCTCCAAGTAGACAACACTTACAATAGGAACCTGTTAACTTTCCTCACCTGAAGCCTCCGTGTTAAGTCATTCAGAGAAGAGATTAATATTAATTGTAAAATGGCTCCATACACTGAGGTACCATGAGAGATAGTGTCACCTCAGTTACAGAATAGACGGAAACCTCAAGTTATCCAAACCATTATGGTGTGTCTGTGCGTGGAAGGGAGCATAAAGAAGAGAGAGAAGGGAACAAATACTTCATAAATCCAGAGAGCTTCCTAGAAACAAAGAAAGAACTCATCAATATCAATAAAAAGAGCAGGGAAGGACTAAAGAGTCAAAGACTTGTAGATTATACCCAACACTGAGAGGAAGATGCTTATTGGCTAGCTATAGCTTTACACGCCTGGTCACTTGGCATGGAAGCCTTTGAAAGGCAGGGGAAATGCAGAAGGGTTTGATATAGGTTTAAAATAAATTGGCTTGAACTCTGCCTCTGCTGTTTAACAGCAGTGTGGTCTTTGCCAGACAATTTAATCCTTCTAAGCATCAGTTTCTAGGTCTGTAAAACTAGGATAATAATACAGACCTTGGAGAGTAATTATGTAGATTAGAGATAATGCATGTACAGTGCCCATCATAGAATAAGTCTTCAAAATATAATTGCAATTATTATGTTTACTGGTGCAAGTGTGATAATCTATTAAATTCATGGTTACAACTGCAATTTGGTATATAGTCCATTAAATTCAGACTCTTCCCCTATGTGAACATTTTGGAGAGAGGTTCAAATCACACTTTTGACAACAACATAAAACTTTTGTAATTTCTTCTGAATGAAGTATTAAATAAAAATCCTCATCTTAGTTGACAGTCTTTACTAACATGTAAACAGAAAGCTCTAGTTATGCGTTTGTTAGCATTCTTCATATCAGTACCGAGTTTCTTTTTTTCATGATAAATTCCTGAAAGAGGGAATGAATCATTTCCATCAGTGCTAATTCTTCTGGTGTGCGCAATAACGCCAAGTACTCAGTGGGCATCTGTGGGAAACAAAAGCCACACTGAGAATGGCAGGCAGCCTTTCGCTAAGGCTAGCTTCACATTACAGCCTCAGCAACAACAGTATGGATTTGTCAACTACGTTTTCAAGAAAAAAAAAGACCTAAAAGGTGGGGCAATACCAGCTTTTAAATAGAACTTTCTATCTAAAAAAAAGTGCTCCTTGATACCTTTTAAGTCATGCTCTTTGGGACTCATTCCAACGCTGCTGACTGCTCAGAGTAAGTTGAGTACTCTTCTTTTTACCTTCAAAACCAGTGAACAAAGCACCCAAGAAAAACTGTCTTGTTACGACTTAGTTATTCCTGATTTCTGAACAAAAACCACTTTATTTGATATAATAGAAAATATTTTCATAGGTTCAAGAAATCAAATTCATCTTCAAAGTTGGTAATTTGCCACCACTATGGTTATTCAAAAGAATTACAGATTACTTCAATAATGGACTTTAATGAACTACCCATTTGGCAGAAGACACTGTGCTAAGAACTGGGGTGGGGAAGGAGTTAGAAGGTAGTTGAGATGAAGTTCATTTAAAAGAATGCAGTGTAATGGCAGTATCACCAGAATATGAGCAATTAACATAGCTGATGCACTTAGAGACTATCTGGACGTATAAATCCTGGCTGGGATTGCTAAAAAAGCCCAGTACTTCTTAATCATGCCTCATATACAATGTAAGATTCCACTATACTCATGCAAAAACCTGGCTAAAAAGAATACACTCCTCTTTAAATGCATTCCCTATCCTAGGGTGAGGCCTAGGCTGTTCTGCCATGGTGGAAGGAGACTGGTAGGCATCAAAACCAAAAACATTTGAGAGCTAACGTGCTAGAAGATGGCACTTGCACTAAGGCTAAAAGCTCTTGTATCCATAAGATGTGATTGCTTTGGATTCTTAGATTCTTTTCTCCCAAGGATTTAGTTCACTAAGAGGGTCTGGGCTGCCTCTATAGGAGACAGTGTCCTATGGTCATTAAGAGCATGTGCTTTGCAGTCATACAGAACTGCATCCCCCAGTCTGCCCTGAAGAACTTGGGCATGTTGTTTAGTTTCTCTAAGCTTCAGTTCCTTCATCTATAGAATGGTAGTAATAGCAGTACTACAAATTAACGTGTTACATGGATTAAAAGACATAATGCCTACAATTAATAAAGCTCATGGCTACCAAAAGTGCTCACTGACTATTGCTGCTACTGGAAGAAATCTACTATGCTCATCCTTAGAAAGCAAAGCAAGTACCAGGGAGATATCAACAAAAAAAGAGGCACCCTCACAAGCTCAAATATGCTCCAGCCCACTTCACCAGGAGATCAGACAAAGGTTTGGGGTAAAACCTCATTTAGTAATAAAGTGCAAATTGCTCCGATATTTGTGCATATATCTTAGGAGCAAAGTGAGGGTGGCAGCAGCCATCAGAGGCTTACCAGCCAGTGGAAAAATGAGAAATGTTAATACCTGCCACACAGAAATAAAAGTGAATCACTTGCTTGAGATTACTCAGCTAGTACATGGCAGAGCTGGGATTCAAACCCAGGCAGTCTGGCTTCAGTCCTTGTTCTTAACCACTACACAACACTGTCTCCTCAGCACTGAGGAAGAGCAATAACTGAAGACTGACTGAGACAAGACCGCAGCAGGCCCGAGAAAGGCAGGAGACATTCTAAGGATGACTGAAGAGAACAGGGAAATAATGCAAAAGAGAAGGTAATGGGGCCAAAGAGCAAAAGGACCAAACCACTAATGATTCTAAATTAGAATCTCAAAACACAGTCATAACAAGAGATCCTAAAAGGATAGCACTGTGAAACTGAACTAATTTTGGAATTCAGGCTTGCTTAAAGACAACAGTGACCAGAAGATACAAAAGCTGAGAAGATCCCACTTAGGTCCTTTATATAAGCCATATGGTGACTTAGAAACACTTGCTTAAGACTGTCTCATACACTCAAAACTCCAGCCATCAAGGGAGGGCCCTGACAGTGTGAGAGTTCCCTACCTAGGCAGAGTTTCCTACTACCTTCTCCTTGCATTTCCACAGCAGAAAAGAGGAGGAAAAGCCACCCAGGGTTGCTGAATTCTTTGCAGGTCAGAAAGAAGGAAGAAGACAGAAGGGATGAGAAATACACTCCTAGTTAAGTAGGAGAATGCACAGAGAAGAGAGTGAGGATGAAAAAGAGCCATACTCCTGCCAGCCTCAAATGTGGCAGACTCGAAAATGGCCCCCACGATCCCTGTCCCTTGTTATCCACCCTTGTATAATCCCCTCCCCTTGAGTGAGGGGGGGAACTGTGATTTGCTTGTAACCAACAGAATAAGGCAAAAATGACAGGATACATGTGGTTACATCCTGTAGGACTGTAATGTCCCTTCTGTTACAAGATTCTGTCCCTTGCTGTCTCTGAAGAAGCAAGCTGCCCCGTGGTGAGCTGCCTACATGGAGAGCCACCTGAAGGAAACCTCTAGCTGACAGTTAACAAGAAACTGAGGCCCTCAGTTGGAGAGCTCACAAGAAACCGCCAACAATCACATGAGCTTAGAAGCAAATCCTTCGCCAGTGGAGCCTCAGATAAGAAAGTAGCCCTGGCTGACACCTTGACTGCAGCCTTATAAAGTACCTAGCTAAATCATGCCCAGACTCCTGACCCACAGAAACTGTTAAATAGTTTGTGCACTATAAGTTTGTAATGATAGTTATGGAGCTATAGATAACTAAAACAGAAGGGAGGTGAGGTAGGAGTCTCTGATGCAACCAAGTGCCATTCTGAGAGGAGAGGGAAAGGAAGAGGAAGGCCCAGGGGCCAGGGCCTGGCATTGTGATCCTGCCCTCACACCGGCATGCATCCTCCTATTCAACTATCTCTGACTCAGAGCCTCAGTTTCCTCTCTTACCGCACAGATCCTCTCACCCTATTCCTGTCATTTGGAAGACATCATGGAACATATTTACCAAGGAAATAGCAATCTTATAAATGGTGAACAGATCCCCTGGCTGGCCTGCAAAGGCTATTCAACGTGCCAAACACGGACACACTTAAAACAGCAAGGGGATTTTGACTATCTTATGAGCTATACTATGCCCCTACCCATCATAAAATAATATTAACAAAAGAGTATTTGAAATGTGATATAATGGACTTAAACACATTATAAAACCCATGTTCGAAGAGACAAGTTGGAGACTTTCTGTATTAGTGGTTTTGAGAACAGAATAAAAATTAAAACATCCAAAGTTCCGTGCTAATATGAGCTGTTTGAAACCAAACATATATATTCTTAAATCTTCTGAGCAGGTACCGATAGCTTCTACAAATGAACTCAAGTAACAATTCTCAAGCAGAGTACACAGCTAAGACTAACTCACTGAGCCAGAGACCTCTTACTCAATAGTCCTCTTGCTGCAAGCAGAAACCGGGGAAATCTTACAATCGTATTATTTGAAAGCTGGAAAATCCTCATTAATCTTCTAGTCCTGGCCTCTCAGTTGACAGATGATGACACACAGTCCCCAAATCTTTAAGTGACCTGTTCAGGGTCACTCAGCTGCACAACCTAGGCCTCCTGTTTCCCAGGCTTCTTTATTCTCAGGTCTATTAAACTTTAGCTTCAACACCAGAAATAATGCAATCAGTGGTATTAAATATCCTGTAAGAAAAGAAATTGGAACTAACTTTCCATGACACTTTTATGAAGCTCCTACTTGTAAAAACTAAGCTCTGTGGCAAGAGGAAAAAACAATACTGAATAAACACTCATATTAAATGTTCAATCCATTTTCAAAAGCAATACACAGCATTTTCTAAGTAAACTGAGATGCCCCTTAAAATAAGCTGACTTTTCTTACGAATGATCTGTTTTTTCTTTTTCTAATAAATGTTAAGTAGGGAAGAAGATCAAAAGAGGCCTAGAACAAACAGTTGTGCAAATATGTCTAGTCCATTGTTTTATGTATCCCTACTCCTCAATTCACTGATTCATTCCACAGATAATTTGGGGACACCTACTATGCCAAAGCATTGTGGTAGGTGCTGTATATATGGAGCCTGTCTGGACACAAACAAATGCTTACTAATATTTTCATCAGAAGTAACCATATCTAAACAAGCAATCACTGCAGAGAGAGAGAGTTCCAGTATATGTTCTGGTAGGCTAGAAGGAAGACAGACTGAAGCGTTCTTTTCTTCTAGAAACTTCCATATTTAAAATAAATAGCAATTGGTTTTTCTTTGCAATGATACTGCCTTAAGGCAGCAGTGGGAGTTATCAAAATAAAGGAGTTCAACACCACCAGGTCATATCCCTCCAGAACTCCTGTCATGGAACTCTCAGCAGCCTAAAAGCACTTTTTTTGTTTTTAAAGAAAGTGGTCTTTCACTCAACGTTCTCCTTCTTAATCTTTTCCTCAGTACCAAGAATAAATATATGTTTAAAACAAATCAAACAGAAATAAGGGATTATGTTCTCCCGTGTAGCCAGCAGTTTTCTCTCCTCAACATGAACTTAAACCTCTACGAGTCTTACCATACTAGGACGTTATTTAACATGTGCATGTTTTAAATGCATCTGAATGCTCTGACATAGTATTACTAATGCCAATATTACTAAAAGAAAAAATAGACAGACTAACTGTTTACCACACGCTGGACTCTTTTCTAAATGTTTCACATGTACTAATTCATTTAATCTTGACAACAGCACTATGAGGCATGTTACTATTATTATCCTAGTTTTACAGAAGAGGAAACTGAGGGAGGTACTGAGAAAACAGGCACCGTTATTCATGCAGTGCCTCCATTCAACCAAGCATTAGCGGGAAATTTCTACTCCCCCTGACCTCGTGTTTTCGTTCGGAGGACATCCCATTAGCCTAACAGTCCAGTCTTCTCCCCAAACTTCTCCCTTGGAGAGGAGTGAATTCTGTGGATGGCGAGTTTGGGAGAAGGGGCTGGACAGCGTGGCCCAGACTCTCCTGGTTTCCTCCCCTTCCAGAGCTAGCCTGCCCAGAGATGAGAGGCAGTCTACGCTGCTCCCTCCCACACCATGAGAGGGAACTGGTCTCACCTGAGCATGAAATACCAGCAACCCCACCTGGCCACTCCTCTACTCAGCTTTATTTCTAATAAACTTCTGTATGTCTAACTCCCACTGGTCTATCCATTGGCCCCAAAATCGGGTGAGAAAGAAGGGTGTTAGTCAACTGTCAACCTCCCATGCCCTTGCACAAGTAGGTTTTAAAACCCAAATGGACGGCAAGATCTGTGTGAAAAAGGTAAACATTTCTTTTACAAAAAAGAAACCAAAAATAAAAGGGATGCAAGAACATAAACAGCACAGTTCAACAAGGTGTCTGCAGAGCAGCTCATTAGTGAACCCGCTTCTAATTCACTGTCAAGTGGCCTCTAAAAGACAAGGTTATTCCTCTGCTTTCTTCTCTGTGTTGGATCTAAAAACACCATCTCCTTTCCAAACAAATAAAATGCTCACTGGTAACCTTTTCTACTGTAGTATCCTAACTTAAGATGGTAAAAAATCCCTCAGCATCTGTAGCCACATTATTTCCACAAAACAGGCAAGGTATCACAATACTGTATATTATCTTCAGCCTGGCAAAGTCTGTATTTTTATCAACTGCACGATACTTCTACCACAGGAAGTACAGTGACAAAAATACTACCCACAACTCTGTCATCCAGCAATAAAAATGTCTCTATTTTCTAGACTTATCATTTGATCTTTCTCTTACTCTCAAAATGCAGTGCTTCTGATTTTTAAAATACACTGAAAAGGCTTTCATTCAGTAATATTGATCTTTTTGCTATAGAGATGTCTCAATGCAGATCCTTTGAACGTCACGCTTTCATATTCAAACTGTATTTAATAAGAATAGTTTCCTTTGGGGGCTGGCCCCGTGGCCGAGTGGTTAAGTTCGCGCGCTCCGCTGCAGGCGGCCCAGTGTTTCGTTAGTTCGAATCCTGGGCGCGGACATGGCACTGCTCATCAGACCACGCTGAGGCAGCGTCCCACATGCCACAACTAGAAGAACCCACAACGAAGAATACACAACTATGTACCGGGGGGCTTTGGGGAGAAAAAGGAAAAAATAAAATCTAAAAAAAAAAAAAAAAACAAGAATAGTTTCCTTTGTATCTGAGCAAAAATTTCAAAATAAAAAACAAGCATTTATTCCAAAATAAATTTAAAAGCAAAATTAACTTTTTCAGAAATGCACAGAAGTGAAGGAAGTCAGTCATCTAGCACGGTCAGCTTCACAGAAAACAAACAGATATACTAGCACTCAACCGTTGCAACAACCCTGATGTAGGTAAGGCAGCTGCAGCATTATTCCCACTTTCAGAAAAGGAACCTGAGGTTCAGAGAAGTACAGTGACACGCCTAAGTTAACCTACTTTCTAAGTGGCAGAGCTCGACTTTAAACACAGTTCTGTTGGAGCCAAAGGTTGAGCCTTTTGTCTTCTAGGCCACTATCAAGTGAGAGTAATGGGAAAAGCCTCTGAGAATGAACAGTGATCGAAATTTAAATGAAGAAGAGCCCAAAACAAAGACTGACAGTAAGGCAGTGTGGTATGATATAATGTGATATGTCACCCTCATTTATTTACTAGCACAGCCTGGGGTAAGTGGTAAGAAAGGAGAGACGGAAGAAAAATCAGACAACAGAATTAACAAACAGCAGGCTGGCTGTGGAGAATATGAGAAGAAACACCAACCAAAATGGAGAAATTACATGGGGGCATTTGGTTATGGATTACGCCTAGACCAGTGGTCAGCAAATTTTTCTGTAAAGGACCAGAGAGTCAATATTTTAGGCTTTGCAGGGCATATGGTATCTTTTGCGACTACTCAACTCTGCCACTATAGTGCAAAAGCAGCCACAGATAATGCGCAAATGAATGCACAGGGCTGGGTGCCAAGAGAACTGTATTCACAAAAACAGGTCTCAGGCCAGATTTGGCCTTCCAGCTATATATAGTTTGCTAACTCCTGGCCTAGACAGTCAGCCAGCCTCCACAGGAAACCTACAACATACTAAAGAAGCAAAGAGAAAGGTGCTACAGGTGACATAAAAAAATCCAGGGACAACATAACCATTCAGCTGGCAGCAAGTTCCCCTTGTGGTGCCGTTCCCACGAGCACCTAGCCTGTGAGGGGCTCAGCTCAGCCTTTTGACTAAGAAACTGAACTGATGCATTCGTTCAGTATTACTTTATCCAAAGTTATTAACATTCAAAGGACCAATCCGTAAAATCTTGTGTCGATTATGACTCACAGAACTGTTAAGCCCAGTCTCACCACATACTCTACATGAGCGATTATAGGAAAAATCACCCCCATGTTTCAAAAGTAACTACAAAAGAAAACTGTCAGGAACAGAGGCAACTGAACGAATCCTGTTCTATCTCTGACGGTTCCTCCACCTGGAAAACTCTCCCTGACTTTTCCTGTCCCAATTTCCTACCTAACTCTTGCTCCTCATTTAGGTGTCAATTTAAACATCTTTTCCTCCAGGAAGCTTTTCTCCAACATCCCAGAGGCGGTCAAGACACCTGCCTAAGACACCTGTCTACGAAACTGAACTTCTTTATTACTCTCAGTATACCTACAATTCCTTCGTAGCTCAATGTCTGCCTCCCTTCTAGATTATACACTCTGGAAAGCTGCCCTGTTCAACATCCAGGCACAAGGCTGGCAATGAGAGCTTCATTAAATAGAAGGCTTTGGTGTTTCAAAATGACACTCTGCACAGAGTGACTAAATATACATATAGCTGGTGATGATCAGCAAATCGCGATTTTGCAGGGCAACTTTGGGGCTTTTCCAGCCAAACCATACGATGTGATAAAGCCCAAGAGAGAAGAAGGCTACGTCCAGGGGCCAGTAAGCAAATTGCCCCTACATTTAAACACCCATTCTTAGGTTTGTTACAGTAGAAGCTACAAAGAAGTCTCTCTTATCCTTATCAGTTAAAAAAAGCAAATGTGATTTCAAGTGGGATTAATTGAAATGATAAAATTTTGATTATCTTAGGCCCTAGAATATTCAAAGAGATTCAGCTGGATAGTTTTAAAACAACGATTTGCATAATTGCTTTTTGCTTAAATAAATGCACACAGCACATATAAAAGCACAAACATTCAAAGACATAGAACTGCTTGAACTAAGTGGGGAAAAACCCAGGTTATAAAATACATATAGGATGATCCACTTTTGTAAATTAAAACAGAAAAATAACTAAAAGGATATACGCTCCCCCAAAGTGGTTGTATCTGGTAGAGTGGTTTTGGCTAATTTAATTTTCTTCCTTTTTATTTATCAGTGTATTCTTTTTTTTATATACAATGACCACATATTTTCTTTTTCTTCTTCTCCTCAAAGCCCCCCAGGTATATAGCTGTATCTTCTAGTTCTAAGTGCCTCTGGTTGTGCTATGTGGGACGCTGCCTCAGCGTGGCTTGATGAGTGGTGCCATGTCCGTGCCCAGGATCTGAACCGGCGAAACCCTGGGCCACTGAAGCAGAGCACAAGAACTTAAGCCCTTGGCCATGGGGCCAGCCCATGGCCACATATTTTAGTAAAGAGTTTTGTTAAAGTTATTTCAAACAAAACTCTCTTCAGATTAGGCAATATTTCAGGGCTGCTGAAAAACAAACATTATATATAGGGAAAATGTGAAACATGACAAAGCTATTATTATTAGTTTCTGACCTCCTTAAATGTTCACTCATTCCTACCAATATCATAATGATGCTACATCTTATCACGGTGAGCATCAGCAGACAAAAGCAAAATAGTACCAATGCTGAGGGTGTTAATTTCAGTTTCTAACTACATTCTTACTTTTCCTGGAGCATGATATATTTTAGGTTGGCCTAATTTCTCTCTGGTCTTGGACTCTGAGAACTGTGCTAACTTACCTAGCCGATTTTAGTGACCAAAATGAATTAGGGGTGGATAAGAAACTTCAAAAGTGAGGTCTCCTCTCTTAAAGGTTATTTATATAAGTCAGAAATCGGCAGCCAGACATTAGGAATGCTGAAGTAGTTACTTGAAATTTATTTCTGATGCTTACACTGGAGTCTTTAAATAAATACACTAAGTATGTTTAATTTCAATTCATGTGGTTATCTAACATCAACCTATGCCTAAATCAGAGAGATTACCATATTTCCCATCTTAGAATATGCTTTAATATCACACATTGCTTTTCACAAATACTGTCTTGTATTTAAATAATGCTCTATTGGCCAATAACAAGTTTCATCCATTATACATGACTTGAAGATATTTTTAAACTCCAAACGAACACGAGGTTTGACAAGTCTTTACAAATGACTAAAATAAACTACACCAAACAAATTCTTTAAGAGACTGGCTTTATGATGGCAGAGTTGCCCTCCATCCCATAACAATTATAAACTGGGCAAATATAAAAATCAACTTTGAAGGCACTGTAAAACAACCAAAAGCTGGCATAAAGTGGAAATCTACAGCCTTTAAAAGAAAGGAACCACACTGGATGATAACTTATATTTATATGGCTTATCCTATCAGGGCACAACCAAGTCTGTGCCACAGCAGATGGAACTCAAGCAGCAAACCACAGCCTTATTGGTCAGAATGTAGGCCTGCCAGGGTAGCTGAGAATTGAGGAAGAAAATTCTCAAAATGAGGAAGTCATAGAGGGTGAACTCCCAAATTTGCAAATAAATTCTACACTTCTTGGCTAAACCCAAAACTACAAGACTGCAGAGATCCTGGGGGAAAACAACAACAGTTGAAAAGTTTTTAGAAAGCTGACAGATTCCAACAGCTGCCCACCTCAGAGGAGTTTAAAGGTCAAGATATGCCAGGCTTCAGGGGTCTGGTAAAGGCCTCAAACTTTCCTTTGAAACCACAGAAGCACCATGATTTAAGGAATGAAGACCACTTACCCTGAGTAGAGAGTATTTCCTGAGAAATACAAGCAAAATGCAAATAGCAAAGCATAAAATGAGCCTACATAATATTCAAGCCAATCTGTCACTAATTTAACTGCTTGTTTGAACAAACCTCAAGGGAACATAACAGAATCCCAAGTCTTTTCAACGTGGCATCTGCAATATCCAGCATACAATCAAGAATTAATAGATATGTGAGGCAAATGGAAAATGTAACTCTACAAAGATAAATCAGTCCAGAGAAACAGACCTAAAGTAACCCAGAAAATGGAATTCGAAGACAAAGATTTTAAAATAACAATTTCAGGAGAGATATAGAAAATGTAAAAAAAAAAAAGACCACACAAATGGAAATTCTAGAGTTAAAACTACAATACCTGAAATAAAAAACATAGTGGATTAGATTACTAGCAGATTGGATACAATAGAGAAAAAGGACTAGTGAACTTTAAGATAGGTCAATATAAAAAATCCAGGCTAAAGCACAGAGAGAAAAACAATGTTTGAAAAAGAGCCTCAATGACCTGTGGGGCAGTATCAAGTGGTCTAATTTACATGTTAAAGGAGAGTAGAGGGAATGAGGTAGAAAAATCTATGTCAAGAAACACAGGCTAGAAATTTTCAAAATTAAGCCAAAATAGCAATACACCAAAGAGGAAACTCAATTAACCACAAGAAAACCTCACCTAACCGTGAAAACCAAAGATAACGACATAACAAAATCTTAGCAGTGGCCAGAGAAAAAAAGACATAGTACACAAGTGAGAACAATAATAAGAATGAAGGTAGGCATCTCATCAGAAACAGGAGGTGAGAAGACAATAAACAACATCTTTAAAGAGCTCAAAGGAAAACTTTCAAGCTAGAATTCTATATACAACATAAATATCCTTCAAAAATAAGGGAAAAGTAAAGAATCTTCATATAAATGAAAACTGAGAGAATCTGTTGCCAATAGACGTACACTGCAAGAAATGCTAAAGGAAGCTCTTCCCTCTTCTAGAATGCTAATATTGAAAAGACAGACAATAGCAAGTGTTGGCAAAGGCTTGGAGCCTATTGGAGCATCTCATACATAACAATGAGCGTGTTTAAAATATAACCCCTTTAGGAAAATGTTTGACAATTTTTCATTAAATTAAACCTACACTTATCCAATGATGCACTTGTAAGTATATATCCAAAAGAAATGAAAACATATGTCCACAAAGAGACTTGTACAGTAACGTTCACAGAAGTTATATTTATAATAGCCCAAAATTGTGACCCACCTAAATGTCCATCAATAGGTGAATAAATTTATACAACAGAATACTATTCAGCAACATAAAGAAACAACTTAGTGATAGATGTAACAAGTATGAATCTCAGAAGCACGGTTAAATGAAGCAAAAGAAGCCAGACACAGGCGTATACTCTGTGTAACTCTATGTGCATGAAGTTCTAGAAGAGACAAAACCAAGCTCTGTTGATAGAAGTCACGTTACTGTTTACGTCTGGGGTGAAGCAACTGACTAGAAATGGCACAAGAGAATTTTCTGGGCGATGGAAATGTTTTACATCTTGAGAGAGATGTTGGTTCGCTAACTGTTCACTTAAAATTTGTACATTGTATAATATGTAAATTATAACCAAATTAAAAAATAGTTCACAGAAGAATTTCCTTAAATTAGTTCTGAAGGAGATATGGCTCTCACCAGTCGCAACTATTTCTCTTCGTATCACCTTGGGGGACAATTTTTAAAGCCTCAAAAACATAAGGGGTGTGTGTGTGGTTCAGTCATGCCATTTTGAAATAAACACGCGATCAAAGTAAAGGAAAAAGAACTATTATCTGCTTCCTATCAAAATACTCCTTGAACATTTGTTCCAACCTAGAAGAATTAAAAAGAATCTGTCCTTTAGATTTCATCTTATTTACTACTATTAACAATTTAAAGGTTACTTTCAACAACACAATGGGAAAAGGACTCAAAAAATAAACTATACAAAGTAAATCCAAATATTCTAATATCTTACTCATTCTAAAATATCAAATTCCTACTGTATTCCAGGTAAGACTATAGTCTGTAAATGGAAATGAAAAACTTACACCATACTGTTGAAGAGTTCTCAGTCTGGTAGAAGAGAGATACATAAACAATTACCTAAATTATAAATAAATGTGCTTGAATATAAATTGGTAAAGACCTCACTTGGGGAAAATATATCACTTTTTTCCACTGCTAAAACCGTAACATGTAATATTGAACAATAATATGTAAGAAGTAAATATAATAAATTCAGTTATTCCTTTGGAAGGACACAATAATTTTAAGAAAGAAAAACTTATTTAGTAAATAATTCCATATAACTATATTTCTTAGCTTGAGGAAAAACAAGCCTATACCTTTTTAAAGAAAATTATCCCACTCACAGCAAATGGGATTAGGCAACTATGTCTGGTACTACTTGTCCACATCCTCCATTCCAGCGTCACAGCTGGTTTCACTGGGGTGGGTTCCTATGCAAAGTAAATCTGAAGACTAGTCAGGCTGTGCCTCAAAATGAAGAGATGGGCTGGGTCACTTCTCACTCTCAGGAATCTGATTGTGATACAAACCTCTCCCCTTCTATTCTCTCCTGAGCAGCCTTCCGTCCCCTCTGCTCTACTTAAACCATCCATTTCAAAATCAACAATGACCTCCAACATTGCTAACGCCAATGGTCAGTTCTCAGCTCCCGTTTTGTCTGACCTATCAGCACCATGTGATACAGCTGACCTCTTGCTTCTACTTGAACCACTGTCTTTCCTTGGCCCCCAGAACACTGCACACTCTTTTGACCATCTGCCTTCTTCCTCCCGGCAGTCCTGCTCACTCTCCTTTGTGGGCTCTTCCTTATCTCTGTAAATGCCCAAAAGTTTATTAAATTAGATCTCTTCCCTATTATCATGTGCTCTCTAGGTTAGCAGTTCTCAAATATTTTGGTCTGAGGACCCCTTTACAATTTTAAAAATTATTAAGGAACTCAAAAAGCTCTTGTTTATGAGGATTATACCTATACATAATTACTGTATTTGAAAACTGAGAAAAGTTTTAAATATTTATTAATTCATCTAAAAGCAACACTAAACCCATTACAAGTCAACATAAATAACACATTTTAATGAAAAATATATTTTCCAAAACAAAAATATATGTATTTAGTAAGAAGAGTGGTGTCATTTTTCATTTTTGAAAATCTCTTTAATATCTAGCTTAATAATAGAGAGCAGCAAATTCCCATATCTATGTTGCATTCATTTTGCTGTGATGTCATATGTAGCCTCTGGAAAACACTACTGTACATTTTAGTATTATTACAAAAGTTTTAACTTTGCAGACCCCCTATGAAGGTCCAAGGACCCCCATGGGTCTCCACTACACTTTGAGAACTACTTTAGGTGATCTCATGAAATCTCAAGGTTTTAAATACTATCTCTGGGGGCTAGCCTGGTGGCACAGTGGTTAAGTTCACACGTTCCACTTCGGCAGCCTGGGGTTTGCCAGTTCAGATCTCAGGTGCAGACATGGCACCACTGGTCAACCCATGCTGTGGCAGGCGTCCCACATATAAGGTAGAGGAAGATGGGCACAGATGTTAGCTCAGGGCCAGTCTTCCTCACCAAAAAGAGGAGGATTGGCAGCAGATGTTAGCTCAGGACTAATCTTCCTCAATAAATAAATAAATAAATAAATACCATCTCTTTTGGGACAACTTTCAATTAAAAACATACCTCCAGGCTGGACTCTCTTGAACTCCGGGTTCAAAGAACCAACTGCCTACTCAATATTCCCACTTATATATCTAACAGGTACCTATTTTAACTAAGAAGGACTTGACTCTCCACCCTCCCAGAACCCCAATATTTTCTCTTTTTTTTTAGTGAGGAAGATAGTCCCTGAGCTAACATGCGTGTCAGTCTTCCTCCATTTTGTACGTGGGATGCCACCACAGCACAGCTTGATGAGCAGTGTATAGGTCCACACTCGGGATCCGAACCTGCGAACCCCAGGCCGCCAAAGCAGAGCACATGAACTCAACCACTTACGCTAGTGGGCTGGGCCCTCAACATTTTCCTCCTGTACTTTTCCCCCATCTCAGTAAATGACAGCTCTAACTTACCAGCAGCTCAGGTCAAAATCTGAAGAAATCCTGAATGCCTCTGTTTCTCAAATCTACACCTAACCTATACCCACATTTTATTAGCTTTACCTCAAGAATAGATCCTGAATCCCACCACTCACTCCATTCTAGCGATACCGCCCCTTTCCTGTGGCTCACACAGTCTCACCTCAGGGTCTTTGCAACTGCATTTTCTTCTGCCAGAAACACACTTCCCTCAGATATCCTCAGACTGAGGCTTGCTCCCTCAGTCAACACTGAAACACTGCCACATCGAAGATGCATTCTCACCATCACTTCATACCTTTCCCTGCTTTATTTTGCTTCCTACACCTAATCATTACCTGACATATTTGTCTGTTCTTTGTCTGTTCTCCCTCACTCAATACAATGGGAATAGACACTTCGTCTGGTTCAGCTGTATCCCAGTATCTAGAACAGTGCCTATGGTGTAGTAAGTGTTCGATGCATATTGTTTGAGTGGATGAAGAGTGATGCCAGGAGAGCCACCTACAAACCAGCAATTTGAAGGAGCAGAAATCATAAACGTGGAAAAGTAGCACCACCAAAGCAAAGACTAGGAACAAAAGGAGTCAAGAACTGGTGGTGGACAGCGCTACGACAAAGTCCAGAGAACCAAAGGATTACCAAATGTTTTTTTATTTCAAATAGTAGCACTTAAAATTCACTCAAAATATGCAAACATCTTGGGACAAGAATGTTTCCCTTTAATGCCATCCGAATCAACTCAGTACAATCTTATACTCTTTTATATACTTAATTCTTATACAAAAAAGAATGAATGGCCCTTGCAAAGGAAAATGATTAGTCTACTTTCCACACTTTCAGCCTACACACTAACTTTTCAGTCACTCTCACAAACTGGTTCCCAGAGGGAGACAACACTATAATAGTTACGTTAAACTAGGTGCTTATTGCCACTGAAATGCAGTGAGTCTGACTAGAAAACCCCACAGCAAATCACTTTGGTCAGGATTCTAAGAATGAATGTCAGGGTTACTTAACAGTGGTTAATGTAAAAGTCACAGTAACAAAAATAGCACACTGGATGACAAATATTTTATCTAAAAAGAACAAAAGAAGCATTTTTTTTCATTCTGACCAAGAAAGAAAAGTAGCACATATGGACTCAAATCACAAAAAGAACCCCAAAATTCAGCTGGCCAGAGCAGAAGGACAGTAGTAACCGGTCATCTGCTGTCCCTCCTGGAGGGAACATGAGAGGGGTAGAGAAGAGGTGCTCAGCATAAGGTAATTCCCCATCAAGCAAGTCGCTGGGTTTATAGCCCATGTAGTACCTTCACTTACTCTGCTACCGATTTAATGTTTCATCATTCAGACTTAAGAATGACACTGCGTACCACGATCCTAGTGAACTACACGACAACAACAAAGGAGGCACTGTCTCCTAAGAGAATGGAGAAAAACTGTCCTGTCTCTGTTACTGTCATATACTCTCCCTTCTAAGCTACCATTTGTGTCTGTTTCTACACAATTAGAAGTGTACTTTTTTGAAATCTCATAAATAAAACAAGAAGAGGGATTTTTAAAGCAAAATAATAAAAAAAATTTTAAGAGAAAGAAGAAAAAACATAAAGGGTAGTTCCCTAAAAGTTACTTCTTAACCTCTTAAGAGACTTGAGGAAGGAGATCATAATTCTGAGGTTCCACTAGCTGCGCAGAGAAAATTAATCTGTCTGTCTACCTACCTACCTATTACTTTTGCTTGAGAGCAGACAGTTAAATCTGCAGTGCTCACGATGTACAACACATTTTGCTAGGAGCTGGAAAGCTTCCTAAGAAGACCAAAAATTTCCTTTTAGAGTTACCCAGGGTATGGAGAGAGCACGGGCCGTGACCGTGACAGATCTGGGTTTGAACCAGAGATCCAGTGCTTATGAGCTGTATAGCCTCGGGCAAGGCTGAGCTTTGGTTTCCCAGATTTGAAATAAAGAAAGTATCTGGGGCTCTGTACTTACTGTTTTCTTGCCTGCGATGTTCTTGCCCCATTATAGCAGGCTTGTCCCCTCACCTCCTTCATGTCCTTACTTGGATGTTACCTTCTCACGGAGGCCTTCCCTGACCTCCCTACTGTGTATTACAGCCGACACATCACTCACACACGCACACCCTGCACTCATACACACGCTCCCAAGTACTTCTCTGCTTTAGTTTTTGCCAAAACCCTGACCATCATCTAGCATACATGTATTTTACTTATTTGTCTAGTTTATCCTCTTTCTCCCACTAAGCCATAATCTCCAAGGTGCAAGTTTGGGGTATGTGGTTTTCTTCCCTTGTTCACTACCTAAATTCTCTAAAGGAGGGCCTAGAACATAAAGGTGGCACCAAAAATTTGTCGAATGAAGGAAGCTCTTGAGTTCCCTGCCAGGTTCCAGGGTTTTCATTAGAGACCACGTAAATAGAGACCTTAGGATATAAAAGGCACTCAGTAAATAGTAGATACTACTATCTTTAGAGAAGAGACTATCTGAAACTGTTAATATATATATTTTTTAATAATGAGGTCAACAATGTCAGAGATAATACAGGACAACTGATTAAGTAGCAAAAGAGTGAAAGAAGAAACAACTGCTAAAAATCCATGGGTGTGAGGTCGTTCTGGGCTATTCTAATGATGAGACTAAGGAACTTACACATTCCTCTAGAGCACACAAAGTGGAAGAGAGGAGTGAGTTTGAAAACAGATTCTGGGTTAAAAGTGGATGTTATTTACGTGTTATTCACCTCCTGACTACTCACCCCCAACAAGACCCAATCACGGAAAAAGATAACTAAAATCAGTTTTATTTTACTTTGATTCATTCACTTTGACAGAAGAGAAAAGCAACAGAATGTGAAGATGCCAGGACAATAATCATGCCTTCAAATATTTTTCTTAACAATTGCTTTTCTGACTGTGTGGGAGTTTGTAAGTGAATACATTAATAATTAACATTTTTCCACCAAACATTTTGGAAGAAGAAGATTCTATAAATGAGCTATTACTTATATAATCTTTGCTTCTATTATGGTTTCTTTCCCAAATTAATATAGGTAGAAATAAACATATAGAGTCAAAACAAAAATACCCAACACATCTTTGGATATAAAAAATTATCAAGAGTGCCTCAAGATTAAAAATCTTGCATAAAAAAAGAGAAAACAATTATCCACATTAAGAGAGCTTTCTTCATTTTACTAAAGGATTTCTTAAGAATTCCTTTATGATTAGTGAACTTCCTTGTTAACCTAAATTTATTCAATTTATTAAAAATATTATTGATATAATTCAGGAATGTACTCACTACATGAAAAATATAACTGTGATAAGAAAAGGAAAACGCTGGGAAGTCTATGTTCTCACATCTTGAGCAAAAAATAATAAATAGTGGATGCTTTGGATTAAACAATTGAAAAGCCTGAAAATACTCATACCATGGAATGCAAATCATTTTCCTCCATGGAAACTATTTCCACCAATGCCAATTCAAAGTAAACATTACAATATTTCAAAAACAGCCATTTTTTCACGACTAAATGTGAAGATCTGTTATGCTAACATACTTTACAGAATTAAAACTTCCAAACACTGCTACTAGAAAAATCACAATAAACTTCTCCGAGCCCTTCAAATATTAATTTTAAAATTTCTAATCATAATATGGTCTCATGTAAGTGTGCAGCTGACAAATCATGCTATTAATCCAGCTGGCATGCTTACCATGTTATGTTTCTGGTTCCTTTCATGGCAAATATTTAAAACAGACTACTCATTTTCAAAATCTCAAAATACATAACTGTAGCAGGCAATCATTATCCCTACTCTGATCATCATCTGAGCTTTCTACCAATTTAAATCAACATTTATGCCACTTAACATTTGCTTGGCATCACAGCACATGTTAAAAAAATTATTCATCAGTTTCAGTCATGCCAAATACATGGCTGTTTACAAGAAACTGTGTTCTCATGTAGCAATGAGGACTGACGGAAGGGCCAGGAAAGACTATGTGCGTTAGGTATAAGTAAACCAGATAGCAGGTCCTCCTCTGCAAAATTAATCTAACATGAGATTCTCAAAAAAAGAAAATTAAAGTTCACAACAGAGTGTGTGATTCATTTAGGTTAATGAGTGGCACATCTACGTGTTACATATTTCTATCAGATGGCAATGCTTCTTGCTATCTATATATACCCCTCTTTAGTGCTCAAAGAGAAGAGGCAGCTGAATTTTCAAATCATAAAACTGATTCTGCATACCTGCACACTGTACATTTAAATCGTAACATCAAGAATTTCTGCTTGAGACTTATTTCTTATTTTGTACTCTGGCATATTCTACTAATTGCAACTATATTCACTTAACAAATAATATTCCACTAATTCTGAACCAAACGAAATAATACTGAATAAAGGACTAAGGTACATCAGAGCCTCTCAGGACATCATCATAAGGACCCATGGCAGACATCACATAACAAAAACTACAACAGTCTCCCCTATAATGACAGAGTGACTTAGGAATCAAATCTTACTTAAATGGGTAAAATTATATGTTATAGTAAAACAGTAGACAATTAATCAATCAAACCAATGAACAAAAATAAATCTCATTTCAATAAGCAATGTCTCAAAGACATCAAGGTCTTCACCAATGCAGAAGGCAGATTCAAGAAATTATTCTCTGCCTCATTCCTGACCTAATCCCACTATGTAGAGCAGACATTTAAATTAAAAGGGGAGGCTCGGGTTGTACCTAAGTTTTTAATATTTTGAGCTCTGACCCAAATGTCTTCCTACCTCATCTATTAGAAGCACCTACTAAAAACAAAGCAACAAAAATAAGTCGTCCATTTCTGCAGAATGACATACTAAATACCTTAACCTACTCTCCCAAAGAAAATAACTAAAGAAGAAGAAGGAAATAGAACATGTTTTTAAAAATGCACCAGTGAGGTGACAATCAAGTAAGAGAGCGTAAAAGTGGGAAAGCTGAGAAGGGGGGAAGCACCAAACCCAGATCCCTGTCACCTTAAACTTCCACTAGAACGATTACATGGAACGAGAGAGAGGAACATAAAACCAGGACCACTCAACCCCCTGAGTTTAACAGATCCCTACAGAAAATTCGAACTTCAGGGTATGGGTAAATTAGAAATAAACTTGCTCCACTAAAAGAGAAACTGCTTTTTTGCACCGTTAGGGGGTGGGGGGGGGGGGGGGGGGGGGTAGAAAACCTCCCTTGAGAATTCATAACCAACAACTAGTACTTGTGTGGTTTTGTGGTCCAAATTCATATTGTGTAGTTCAACAAACCTCAAGCAGAGAACTTAATTTAAAGATTGCCTAGATTAATGGGCAATCAGGTGCCTAACAGGGGTCTGGCAGAAGCAAATATAAATACTCTGTGGAAAAACCTATCTTCAAATCTGGTCCTCAAGGAACTCGCACAGATAAAACTTCCAAGGAACATGAGCTCCCAGTCAAGAAATCATAAACACACAAGGAAATAAGACACATAACTGAGGGCCAATAGAAACAGGCAAATGATCAGATCTGAAAAGACTTCAAATACTGAAATTTTAAGTAAATTTGATCTATCTCAATAAATAAGAGAAGTTTGAAAAGGAGTAAAATTTTACTTAAAAAATATTACCAAGCTGACTTGAGAAGGGACCACAAATAATGGTTAAAAATTAAAAAACAGAAAATTCAAATAAATTCATCCAACATATATTTATTGAACATCTATGTACTAGGTGTTACACCTTTGTCTAGGCTCTGGGGATAAAGCAATAGGATAAAAAATAATTAAAAGTCTAGTATCTAGAACAGCAGATGCTCAATGGCTATCTGATGGACGGATGAATGAATATACCTAGGGCTGCAGCACGGCACAATTCCAGGGGTACCTTTCATTCACATCTTGGGGATCCTACAGTACACGAAAGTGCAGCCTTATACTGTGGCAGGAAGTAGGCCAGGAGCTGTGGCAGCCAGAAGGCAGACTGCTCAGACTCTATTTGACTACAGTGTGTCCTGTTACCTTGCAAATTGGGCATAATTTACCCCTCTCCTGGTAGATAGAGATCGCAAGAATTTTCTCTCCAGTTTTCAACTCAAGACTAATCTCATTCTTTGAGTAAGTGAATATGTATTCTTTTTAAGGTCTTCATGTTTGAATACTCATGCATCAACTGTCTTGTAAATAAACAGTTAATATTTTTAACTATTGACTAAAGATTCTGAGCTCCAACTGTAAATTAGCCATTATAAATTCCTGAGTCAGTTCTTTAGTCCTCCCTCATTACAAACATCTTTAGGGAAACTCTTTACTTAGTCAACTGAGCTGTGGCAGAAACAGGGCTACAGATCCTGATTCAGGAGTGGTCAGTTCTGTGACTCAGCAGTAACCATCTTCGGTTTAAGAGATCCCACCCAAAATGTTTTAAAAGAGTCTAGAAACAGATAATGATTTCACAGACTCTCAGGCTCAATTTCACGTACCCCACATCACTCTGATAGCAAGAACATCCTCCTACCATCCACATCAGCTAGAACATAGAAACCAGTCTCCTAGGGCCTTTAAGAGGTTATACTTACCACCACCTGCTGACTGCATCACTAAAAGGTTACTTTCTACCACCAATGCTCATATGGCTATCATTCCCTCTCTCCTAACCTTAGAGCTTTGGGGGCCCCTCTATGGAAACCACTGTGCTAGGAGCAGGTCAGTCTATGGAAATTCCAACTGGAGGGCCCTAGGTGAGTACCAAACCTAAGAGTGTCCCTGCAGCAGAATTACAGGCATAATGGACACGTGAAGTAAGACTGTGTGAACGTCTATTGTCCTTCTCTTTCTCATCCTCCAACAGGTTCTTTTTGCCATAGTGATTCTCAGTCTTTACTTCCTTGAGCAGCAGAGACCTTTCTTTAAACAAAACTTTGTGGAAGTTCAATACATAAAATATATGAAAGTAGAGCTGTTGGTTGATGGCAGAATAAGGGGGTCAGAGGCCTGGTCCTCCTCCCTCACCCCTAACCCACTCCCAGGCATGCTGGAATCCCAAGGGCAATAAGAAACTATGTCTGAAAAGCAATGGCCTGGTGAGGATGATGATAATGATAATGATGATAATTTAACTTAATGATAGTCTAGAAGAGAAGAAGAACGATCAACACCTTACAGTCCGGGCTTTGTGTCAGCCTGTTCTAAGCAGTGTTTCACTAAACGTTCACTCATCTCAGTTGTAATCAGCTTCTCAATCTG
The DNA here is from genome assembly GCF_021613505.1 of Equus quagga. NCBI lineage: Eukaryota > Metazoa > Chordata > Mammalia > Perissodactyla > Equidae > Equus > Equus quagga. The sequence goes on from NC_060268.1 coordinate 143,921,134, forward strand.
ACAACTCTAACCCCCAGGAGCACAGAACTCTCCAGCTCAGGAGAAGCCACGTTACTCCTGCATTGTGAATATCTCTCCAAGAGATCACAAAAGCAGCATCACTCACGAGGCCTGGGATTTCCTCGGGTCAGCGCAGCTGCCTGACCCAGTGTTTAGCTCATGTGAAACATTTAGACAGAAAAAGAGGGGGAAAAAATGCTTACTTAACTAGTATATTAAACAACTAGTAGAGCCAAACTACTGGCAAATCAAGATTTAAGAAGTTTCACCTAACTATGGAAAAACTGAAGTTACTTGTCATAGATGGACCACTTTAATGAAAGAAAAAGGAGGTTTCAAAATTTCTAGGTCAAAGAGAATTTCCAGTGCTCCCTTCATGCACAGCATTTGTCCCGGGAAATTTACAAGCCAGGTTCATTGTATAACGGGACAGAGGAAGTGATCTGGATTTTCTCATCAATTTCTTAACCATCATTAGTTATTTTATAAGATGTACGAAAACTAGTGGCAATTATGGAGTTCTTGTTTAATACTCCACTGTGGCCTAATTTGGAGAGGTACTAACTGACGTGAATGAGGATTAGGTCTACTTAATAATAGGATGGAATAATTTATGCTATTACTCATAGGGAATTCTTTGTAGCCGCTATTTAGCACATTGTAAAAGAATATTTAAAAACATCGGGAAATGCTGAAGTTATATTAAGTAAAAATGTATCTATAACACTATAATTCTAATTTTCTACTTTTTAAGAGCTATACATATTCATAGGAATAAAAACTGGAAGCATCCCCACCAAAATATTATGAGTGGCTACCTCTGAGTGGTGGTTTGTACTATCTTGTTTGAATTTTTCAAGGCATACCAAATTTTCTATTTAGAATCAGCAAAAAAATACATTTAAAAACAAAAAGAAATTTTACTTACAGTAAAACTGATACAGCATACCTGAAATTTTGAGGTTTGTATATTTCATCAATTTTGAGATTCATATAAAAACATCAGAATTGTCCTTAACTGTGGGATTATATGGCCAAACTGCAGTCAGAATTGCTTTGGAAGGAACAGCTGCTCATGCAACTGCTAAGGTGTATCGAGCCCAACTGCTACTGGCAGCGTAGTAAGCACAGTGTGGGAAATGACATGCGGCCAGAGTGGACACACCTCCCAGTTCTCAAGAGCGGCTCAGTCCCTCATAAACCAGAATGTCACTGGTTGGATGCAACCTCATCAGTGACTGCACCAGGCCTGTCCAGAAGCCTTCACTTCTGTGAGAATGAGGCTGATTTAACTGTTTAAGACTGTCTTTGTATTAATGCAAAGCATAAAAAAATTCTTGGACCTTTTTGCAATCTAAATGTCACCACTGTGTATAATCAGTGAAGCAAGGTAATTGTTAAAAGCACAGTCTGTGAAAACAAACAAATTTAGGTTCAAGTGCTGGCTCCACCATTCTCTAACTGCATGAGCTTGGACAAGCTTCATAATGTCACAAGCCTCAGCTTATTCATCTTTCAAAGAAGGTCGACCATACACATCTCTTAGGATTTTAGTGAAGATTTAAAATATTTACCAGTATATATACCATTTGCTAACTTAATAAAAATGTTTTACAAGACTAAATACGTAGATTTCAAATCATGTAGCCCACTATTAAAAAAAGAGTAGATATCATATATTTTTAAACTCACTCAAACTTAAAATTCACATCCTTCAGGGCAATTTCCCAGCTATACACACTCAAAGTGATTACTGAGCCAATGCTAAGAACTCGAATAGATGCTCTACATTTTAAAGGATTCAGGCTCTGAAACAACTCTGTGAACTACGTGAGAAGATTTCTGGCAAAATCTCATCACTCCTCTCCTAAATCTTCACTAACTCTATATTGAAAGGATCTGGGTAACAACGCAAATGATGTCACAGATACAAGAGGATTATACTAGAAATGTAAAGTCCACTCCTACCTCCTACACTGGCTTCATGATCAACTCAGAATCTAGGTGTCAATAAAGACATCAGAAAGAGGGCATATTTTAATAATGTCTCAGACCAATAATATACTCTCAGTAAAATTATGAAACAATAAATGCTAAAAATATTTAATTTTAATATGCTAAGTAAATGTTCTAAGTATAATTATAAATCAAATAAGATGCCATGAAATGGGAAAAAGTAGCAAATAATAGTGAAAAAAAGAGCAGAAGATTAAAATTCCATGAGCATTAGGATATTTTTAAAACCCTGCTTCAAAAAGGGGTGATAGCATGTTATACTCTTCCTATAGTGCCCAGGATGAGACAGACAGGCCTAGTGCTGAATCCCATTTCTGCCATTTACTCTCTAGGAAATAGCAGGCCAGTTATTTAACCACTTGGAACCTCAGTATCGTCATCTAGAAAATGGGACTTGTTTAATGTTCTCACGATAGTGTGATGACTAAAGACATAAAATACTTGGCACAGGTTACATCAATAGTGTTCTATATTGGTAGACGGAAAAAAAAACCCAAAAAACAAAACCCAAAGGATCAAGGTGACATATAACACGACACAGGCTATGCCCTAAGATAAGAGCTAGAGCACCAAAAGCCAGACATCCACTGAAGGTCCCAGAACATAAAATAACAGGTGACCCTGGCCTTGACAATAAACACTGTTGAGGAGATAAGGATTAAGGGTTATAGCAAGAAAATGAAGTAATCATTTAACACTGTACCTTGGAGAGGAGTCAAGGAGACAAGCAGGTCCAAGTTAATGATTAACAGGGAACCAATCGATCACATGCAGCCACCACCCAATCAGAAGTAGCCCTGATGTCACTCAGGGTAAGAGCAAGGCAAATAAATAACAGATGATTCAAAGGACACACATTGACTGAGCTTTGATGCTGACAGGCCCCTTCTCAGAAAAGAAGGAAATGAGTCTCGAGGCTAGAAATTTGTTATCACTTTCATCTGCCCAGAGTCAATGTTGTCTCTGTTGTCTTTATTGTCCTTCAGGCAACAGGAAAGACTCTGGAGGGGCTGAGCAGAGATGCTCAAGAAAGAATTAAAAGTGACATCCCACTACACAGTCAAGTTTAGAGAAAACAGCCATTAGTGTATTTGAGGCCAGAAGGTGAGGTTTGCCCTAAGAACAGCCTCCATTCCCAGAGAATGGCTCCTCTTGACTTCGTACAGCAGAGTGGGCCACACTAGGTTCAGTCCAAGCTCTACAACGTTACATACCTCCAACAGCTATTGTTTTGCATTCATCGATAGGTTCCTTTAAAGTTATTCTCATGTACACTTCCTGAGGCGGTCTTGTCTTCTATTTCATGTTTCCCAACCAGACACTTTTGTGCATCCCGAAGAACTCAATGGTGTACCTAGAATATAGGAGCAATTTAAGCTTAACCACTTTGAAAATGGAATCGTAAAATTCTAAAGCTGAAAGAGACCTTATAAATCTAGTACACCTCACTATAAATAAAAGCATTAAAGTATGAGATTAGAAACAAAAAATTCACAATTGATCTTCCCCATCTCCCACTCCTTTTTTTTTCTATCTTTCTTTTTTTAAGGTTTTTTTGGTAGTAAAATATACATAACATAAAACTTACCCCATTTTTTCTTAATTGAAAACTACAGTCTGTAACCTTGTATCACATAATTTCTCCTTTTATATATTTATCTACTATCTTTAATTTTCAACAAATAACTGATTTTCACAAATTAAATATAGCAGCTTCAATATGAAAACAATGAGTAACTACTAAGTTATCCTCTTTACAAGGTGACTGATAAAAAGGTGGTTATTTTTCTGAGGCCAAAATATTACCCTCATAAGTGATACCTTTTATAGTTACATATGTGTAAATGGGTATTTGCATAACCAGGAAGCTAGAGATAATGTTTTGCATCTGACAAAGAACAAAGAGAGTTGCTCATTTAGTCCCTCATTTATAGCCACGTGAAAGAAAGTGGAATCTAATAGGAGCTAACAAGGTGGCACTTTATTTTGATCCTGTTTAATTTAATCAGCATCATTCTATTTTTCTCTCTGTAATAATCTTTTACAAATGGGTGTTCGATCATTTTCAGGATCATATAAGCCCGCATCACTGAGAACCTGATGAAGGTAAGCCTATTCTACTACCACTCAAATTTCAGGAGGATCTTGAACTCTTTGAAGCCCATCTCTGGACCCCAGGATGAAAAGTCCAGGGGCTTCCATGTCCCAAACTGGGTGAGTGACATCTTGAGCTAACTAACAGGTTTAACTCTGTGAGGAAACAATTCTTGAAACAAAAGAAACCACTCCTGATAGGCCCTAAGGACCTAGTCATACCAGGCAATCCCCCATGAAATTGTTCTTTATCCTCTCTGCAAGAAATAGTACTACAGCTGTAAATAACCAGATACAGTCTCAAAGAAAGTCGCTGTCACAAACTAAAACACAAAACAAAACAAAATTAGGACTCTCTTGCCATTACGTTAGCTTAAAAGTAAAATAAAGCTTTAGAGTAAAATATATTCACATAAAAGAACATCATCTCCTGAACATACCAACAGTGTATACACCTAAAGATAGATTAAGGGTTTTTTCCCCCCTAAAAAAGAAACAGGACGTCACCTTACATTCAAGAACTCACTAAGTCTCATGTTACAAACAAAAATCTCAGTTTATTCTGAATAATGAAATTATGTCTGGAAAAGTAACTTCAATTAATGCTATCTTTGGATGCTTATATGTCACTTGACAGGAACTGGCTAACAAAAAGGAAGCAAAGGAATAGATTGAACAACTATTTTTGGAGTTAGGACCTAACAATAGGAAATATGAGATTTTTGGTTTTTGCTAAGGATCTTGACCTAACATCTGTTGCCAAGCTTCCTCTTTCTGTATGTGAGCCACCACCATAGCATGGCCACTGACAAGCGGTGTAGATCTACACCCAGGAACTGAACCCGGGCCACTGAAGCAGAGCATGCCAAACTTAACCACTAGGCCATCAGGGCTGGCCACTGAGGTATTTCTTAAAGGCCTTTTAAATATGATTTTAAAAAACAATATGGATTTTGGGGGTTATAGATGGCCAATGGAATAGGACTGTTTATCTCTGCTTCTCTCTAATCCCCATTAAAATGACAGTAAAGAGGAAAAAAGATACAAAACCACAAGGACAAAAAGAAGAGAAAAGTATATTAGAGCAGACAACCAACGTCAGTGGCATTCTGGAAGCTGAAAGCAGAGACGACTGCTGAGCAGAGCAGAGCAGGATGGAACCTCACTGCCTAAGAAGTGAACAAAAAGCCAGGTGATTGCTCCCGAAAGGCTCAAGAAATGGAGCTTCTGGTTCCTAGAAGGAGGGGGTAAGGAGTTGAGAAGAGGGGGTAAGGAGTTGAGAAGAGGCAGACTGGCTGAAAGTCTGCATCAAAAGCAGACCCTTACCTCACACCATATACAAAAATTAACTGAAAGTGGATTAAAGACCTAAACGTAAGAACTGAAACTATTAAACTGCTAGGAGAAAATAGAGGGGAAAAGCTTCATGACACTGGATATGGTAATGATTTCTTGCACTTGACACCAAAAGCGCAGGCAAAGAAAGCAAGAATAGACAACCGTGACTACATCAAACTTAAAGACTTCTGCACAGCAGAGGAAACAATCAGAGTAAAAAGGCAACCTCGAGAATAGGAGAAAATATTTGTAAACTATGTATACAATAAGGGGTTAATATCCAGAATATATAAAGAATTCCTACAACTCAATACCAAAAAACAAGTAACCCAATTAAAAAATGGGCAAAGGACATGAACAGACATTTCTCCAAAGAGGATATACAGATGGGCAATCAGCATATAAAAGGGTGCTCAACATTACTAATCATCAGGAAAATGAAAATAAAACCAAATGAGCTATCACCTCACACCAGTGAGGATGTCCACCATCAAAAGAAAACCAGAAAGTAAGTGTTGGTAAGCAAGTGGAGGAAAGGGAACTCTTGTGCACTGTTGTTGGAAATGTAAAACGGTGTGGCCACTATAGAAAACAATACGAAGCTTCCTCAAAAAATTGAAAATAGAACTACCCTATGATGCAGCAATCCCACTTCTGGGTATATATCCCCCAAAATTGAAAGCAGCATCTCAAAGAGGTATTTGCACACCCATGTTCACTGCAGCATTATTCCCAATAGCCAAGAGGTGGAAGTAACCTAAATGTCCATCAACAGAGAAATGGATAAAGAAAAGGTGGTATATACATACAACAAAATATTATTTAGTCATAAGAAACAAGGAAACCCTATCATATGCTAAAAACATGGATGAACCTTGAGGACATTATACTAAGTAAAATAAGCCAGTCACAAAAAGATAAATACTGTAAGATTCCACTTATATGAGATATCTGAAGTAGTCAAACTCTTAGAAATAGAAAGAACGGTGGTTGCCAGAGGCTGGGGGCAGGGAGGAAAGCAGAGTCATTCAATGGGTATAGAGTTTCAGTTTTGCAAGATGAAAATGTTCTAGAGATGTGCTGCATAACAATATGAATAGAGCTAACACTACGGCGCTGTACACTTAAAAGTGGTTAAGATGTTAAATTTTTTATTGTGTATTTTTCACAACAATTTACAAAGACAGGGAGATTATCCCAGATTATCTAGGTGGGTCCAATGTAATCACAAGGATCCTTAAAAGCAAAAGAGGGAGGCCGAAGAGGAAGTGAAAATAATGCAATATGAGATGTATTTGACTTGCTATTGCTCCTTTAAAGGGGGGGAATGGGGTCAAGAGCTACGGAATGAAGCCAGGCTCTAGAAACTAGGAAAGCAAGGGAACAGATTTTCCTCTAGGGTCTCTAAAAAGGAATGCAGTCCTGCAGAAACCTTGATTTTAGCCCAATGAGATCCAGGTCTTCTGCCCTACAGAACTGCCAGATGACAAATTTGTGTTGTTTTAAGTGAAAAAAAAGGCAATTAGAACCCCAGATCTTCTCCCCACCTGGTAGAGCCAGACAAGCCAACCCCACTCCCATAACAGGAGGCAGTTTACTCTCTGGAGAAAATGATACAGCAAGACTTCAGATTCAGAGACATCAGATAAGGCTGAAACAGAGGCATTAAGATCTGAGCATTTACAGGCTTGCATGGTGAGAGCTTTGGCTCCCTTCCCCTACATGGCTCCCTGAATCCTCACAGGTAGGCTTTTACCCTATAAAAATGGTGAACAGGGGATTTCCTTTTGGAGAAACTGAAAGATCCAAGAAAAAAGACCTGCAGATTCTGATGTCTAGAAGTCACTAATTCAAAAGGCCAGGTCCCTGCCTAAAAACCCTCTAAGACCACAAGGTAACAAATTCCAGTCCACTTTTTATTGTCTCACTCCTAAAAATGAAAAGACAACTAAAGCTTCACCATTCGCTTGAGAAAAGCCTCTAACATTAAAATTAGGGGCTAAAACAAACTGATGAAAAGGGGGAACACAGAGGAAAAAGAAAAGTGCAAAGAGCAGAAGAAAACAGCAAAATAATTCAATTCATATTCTCAAAGGAAAAGAGAAAATAATATATCTATGAAACAAGAACAGGATCCTATTTTAAAAAACAAAATATTCAGAGACCAATAAAAAATTAAATTTGAAATTACAAATATGCTAGCAGAAATCAGAAGTTCAATAAATACAGCTGTATGTTGCTTAACAGGGACACATTCTGAGAAATGTGTTAGGCAATTTCGTCATTGTGCAAACATCATAGAGCGTACTTACACAAACATGGATGGCATAGCTTACTACACACCTAGGCTATATGGTGCTAACCTTATGGGACCACTGTTGCATATGCAGTCCACTTTTGACCAAAACATCATCATGCAGCACATGACTGTACTACAGAAAGTAGAACAAAAGCAGAGACATGGAAAACAGCCAAGAAAAAGACATCAGAAAATTAGAGAATCAAACCAGTAGGTCCAAACATCCAACTAACAAATTTGCAGAAAACAGAGAAAAGAGTGGAAAGGAAATTACCAAAGAAACAGTACAAGAAAATTTCCTAAATTGCAGGACATGAGTTTCCTAATTGCACGGACCATGAACATTGAAAAACCACAAGAGCTAGGGCCCAATATGAAATTTCAGAATTCTAAGAATAAAGAAGAGAGTCAAACATTTTTCAGAGAACTAACAGCTCGCACACAACCAACTGGGAAGCAGAAGGGCCTGAGACATTTCAACACAAGTATCACAAAGCACAGCCACAAACAAAAGACAGTCATAATAAAGTAAACATTAAATATTTATTTAAACACACACTGTAACACGACTGCATCCGGAAAATGGACAGACAGGAAGAGGAGGTGTGTACTGAGGGTAAGGGGTTTGTATGAGAGGTAAATCCTCAGCAGGAAATCAATACCTAAGTCTAAAATTTTAAAATAAATCAGTAAATGGCATTTAAGGCATACAGTGTGTTGTTTATAAATAGGTGAATACTAGAAAATATAACTAAAAGAGTTGGAAAGGGCTATCTTTGGGCAAAGACGTAATGGGAGCATAAAAAGAAGAGAGAATGGCTGTTACAGTACTATTTTAATTTTAAACAATGTACATGCAATTACCTCAAAATAAATAAAATAAATGAATAAATAGATGAAAGGAAAGCAGGAAAGGAAGGAAAATATATTTAACAAAGTAAATTTACAAATTGTTACCCAGTGGTGATCTCCAATGCTAATCTACACAGAAAGAATGATTATGCAAATGACTATTTGTGGCTTGGAATAAAATTTCCAATCACTGCGCCATACATGAATTCCAAAACGTTGTACCACAAACAATTAAAATGATAACATGCTGTGGAAAGCAGTATCGGATGCTTCAAATATGTGACTCTAATAATGCAGACACTGACTATGTGTAGAGTTGGAAGAAAATTATTCTGAGGTTGGAAAAAAGTATTAGTTATAATATTCAGTTTTAGAGAAATACGTGATTATTAAATACAGATATGTAACTAAATTAAATGGTACAAATATATTTGACTACTACATCTATATCCCCAAAACATTCTTTATATATTCAAGTTGGCCACAAAAATTGTTTGTTTAGTTCTTTTTCAATGGGAAAACATGGGAAATACAAACCAAGCATTAAAGGTACATAAAGAAATTAAAAATCCATTTACCGGAATCATGTTGTTATTTTTCTTCATTGATCTTCCTTCCAATCTAGGAGAAAATGATAAGTAAATTAAAGAGCATTCTTCATATGAGGAGCTGCTTATAAGAAAAAAATTAAGATCCAAGGTAACTATTATTCATTTCTTGTTCTCTATCCATAGCAAAAATTGTTCTTTCTCATTTCCAAGCTAATTTCTGGCTGTCGCGGTATTCAGAGTAAGTTTTATTAGACAAAGCCAAGCACAAGAAAGTATTTAAATACAATGCCAATTAAAAAATGCACACCAAGAGCATCTAATAGTATAATATGAGTTTTAAAATCATTTACAAATTATCTCCTCTCCATTCAGGTAAATAACTGCTAATTGACAATAAAGAAAAAGATGAAGCAAGAAAGCACATTTTTCAAATATAAGAATTACAACTGTAAGCTGAAAGGAGTAGCAACATGTTTAAATTTTCCTTTTTACCAGAACACAATCAATAGCAGTTAAAGTGGAACAACTACAGACCATATATATGTGCGTAAGATCAGAGAGCTTATAAATAGACTTTGACCCACATCACCTTAAAGGCTTAGAAATGCTTCCTCATTTAATTTCATGAAAGACTTTCTCAGCTAAAAATGAAATATGACCCTTTGAAAATATATCTGTGAATATATTTTTAAAATATATCTCTCAATTATGGTACCTACAGAAAGAAGAAAAAAGGATCTTTTTGAAAAATTAATAAACATTTGTATTAACGTATTACATACATACAGAAAAGCACAGAAATCTTGAGCGGCTTACTTAATTTTCCTAAAGTGAACAGACGTGTGTAACCACTACTCTCCCCAAAGGTCGTCACTGCCCTAACTTCAAATACCACACATTAGTTTTGCCTTCTGGGCAATATTATTACTCAGGGATCCACCTGAGAGTCTAAGAATCTCTGTATCTATCAAAATAAAATGCTTTAGGAAGAGAGAAGCAAGCAGTCATTGACTGCAAAGGGATATTATTTCAGAAAGATGTTGACACATCTGAGGAAGGTGTTTTGACTGGTTGGATAGTTGTTTGAGATCAACCTGCAAGGTTTCCAGAGACTGTAGGAGAGAGAAGCTGTTTTATCATATAAATAGAAGGGAAAGGGCCTTCCTACTGCCCAGGATGAATGTACTGCAGGGGATGAGATGGGGGAGGAGGGAGTAGAGAGAAGAGGGGTGGGGGCAGAGAGAGTTTGGACCTCCTTTCTATAGGTACAAAAATACCTGTAAGATAAAGATAATAATCAAACTAGTATGTGCTAGAAGGTAGACTAAGTTACTGACGCATCGACTCATTTGATCTTCCAATTGCTTTGATGCCTGTAGACAGATAAGAATATTGAGTCTCAAGGTGGCTAAGTATGGCGGCCGAAGCTAAACAATTAGTAGGCGAGGCAAAGCTGTTCCTCTTTAACAGGTTCTATGCAGGACTAGGGACACTAAAAACAAAAAGGACAATGTTCACAGAAAAGAGGCCATGTAATTAGGTACAGAATATATTGTACCGTCCCTGTCCATGAATCATTTGAAGGAAAAGGACCAAGTAATTCAAGGTCCACAGTCTTCTAAATTACTAAGAAGTTGAATGGTTCTGTCACTTGTAAAGTAGGCCCACTTATCTTTCCGTCCCTCAAAGGAGAAGTTTCAAAATAAATCCTTACAATCCACAAGATGTAATTTTCCGACACAGTAACTTGTTTTATCATTCTGTGTGCTTTCCCACTGCAAGAGCGGAAATCAAAGGACCAGATGTCCCTCAGAGAAAACCAGAGATGCAGAGGCAAATTATCACCCGAAAACTGAGGAACCTATGATAATGCCACCTAGAAATGACATGCCACACCCGCATGAATATCTAATTCTATCATGAGTACTTTCAAAAAGCAGGAACCAAAACAGGAACACAGTTCAAAAAGGGAATTTTCTATTGAAAATAGAAAATTTTCTACTTGAGAGGGAGAGGAAATAAAATATCTTAAAAAGTTGCTATAAGACTATATGTGATGTAACAAAGAGCATGTAGCTAGAAAGGCCTTCCTGCACCTCACTGAGTAATACAACCTAACGTGTCAACAACAATAACTACAATTGTCAGATGCGGTGAAATGCCTTTACATTTAATCCTACAAGAACCCTGCAAGGGGGAGGGGCTAGAATCCCCAACTTGTCAGGTGCAAACATTAGGCTCAGAGAGGTTATGTAACTTGTCCAAGGTCACACACTCGTCCAAGGTCACACTGCGAGGAAGCAAGAAAGGGTTCCAAGTGAAGTCTGTGGAATACCAAAGACACATGACAGCTCTGGCTTAATGATTAAAGCAACCAAATCTTACTTTTCAATTCCAAGTCATGTCATGATTCTTTCACTATTTTCTGGTTTCAAATTGCTTTTGATAAGTCTTGCATAAAGGATACTCACACACCCTCTCATGAGATGGGGGAAGTGTCTTGCTAGCGAGAGGCTTAAGGACGGGAAACAAAAACAGGTCTGGATGGACTCTTTTATGGATTGGACAACTGCTAAAACAGCTGAGAGCTCTCTGGTGATGTCTTTATATGGGATCTAGCACAGGCAACGCATAGTAAAAGCCGCAGGCTTGCTTTTACAGTGGACACATGCTGTGAAGGTACAATGTAAGAAGGTCTTTCTGGGACCAGTGAGTAAGCAAGTTAACTGCTCACCTTGCACAGTAAAGCATCTAGGAAAAAATTATCCAAATTATACTTATAAAGCCATGGCTCTAAACTTTCAATAAGACTGAGGATAGTAAGGCAAGAATCTCTGTAGACATTAATCAACTCAGAGACATTCAGAAGAATATTGGGGGCAGGAGGGCAGAATAAGGTACCCTCTTCTTATTCACAATAATTCTGGTATAGCGATGCTCAAACTCCTATGTGTTTACTACTGGTGACTTACTCTCAAGAAAACTTACACTGGAGTAGGAGAAGTTTCAAAGACTAAAAAGGAATGAGCATAAGAAGCAAGGCTGAGGAAGGAAAAGATTGAAGTTCACACAATTCTGCAAGGCATGGCAAACTCCCACTTTACACGTCTGTGTTTGTAGGACCAGACTTTTGAAAGCTTGTTACTTCCTCAGGGGTGAAGAGGGGAAGTGGTTTCATCCTGGGGGCCAAGCTAATGGACTGATAGGGAGTGGCTGCGCACACAACACTGAGAAACAATGCTGAAATCAACTGCCATTGTCCACCATGGACACATGACATGGAAATTACAACAGGCATCCTTGGTTTTTGGCAGCCCTGACGCAAACTTTATAACCATAATTCAGTTGTTTCTTCTCAGAGGGAAGATGGTGTGTAATTAGACATGAATAATACAGAGAGACCAATAACAGCACAAGATCAATTTAATTATATTTTTCTATTTTTCTTATATTTTTCTATTAAAATTACACTTTATTAGAATAGTAAAAACTACTGAAAATTTTCTTATTCTCACACATAAACAGCATGTTATGTAAATTAAATCTCAGTTTAAGAGACTACAAAATCCAAAGTGCAAAGTTAGTCCTTTCTTCCTCTAACATCTAACTCTCAATAAACTGAGTTGAACTGAACCTTTTCTTTCTTTCCTCTGCTTGGAGAAGCTTTCCAGGCTCTAGGGAGGGAGGATTCGACCGCAGCTGAACAGCCCCAGGCATCATGTCTAGCTTATGGTGACTGAAAGTTGCAGTCTACTGCAGACCCCGCAAGGCTTCCTTCTGCTGACAGCCGGTCCCAGCTCTCTTCACCAGGGAGCACAACTTTCAACTACACTCAAGGAAAATCTTAACCTGCCCTTCACTACACCGCGGTCTTAGGATGTCCTGATGAAGAAAATAGCGCAAGGAGTAAACTGAATGTCTCTGCCCAGCCCTTCCTCAAACCTTGCCTCAACTTGCAGCCCATCATGACTCTCCTGGGTAAGTCAGAGATCTTTCCGAGCTGCTTGGCTGAGGTGTAAAAGAAAACACAGTATATAAAAGATCATCCATTTATTACCCTGGAAGTTTAGCAACTTCTCACCTTGCCTCCCAAATGGCCTCTCCTTTTTCCTTTTCCTCTATAAAATTCATTTGAATAAAGAAGTTTAGAAGAAGAGTTTCATCTAGAAGAAAAGGACAAGTTTACAAATTGCAATCTACTAATGCTGGGAGCTCAAAGAGAGGATTTAATGGGGGGTGAACAATTTCAGAGAAATACACTACATAGACATAAAGTGCTAGTCGCTCCCAAAGATGATAAAGGGTAAAAGCAACTGTGCTCCAAGAAATGACGAGAGAAATTAATGAGAACAAAGCAAAATTGGTAAAAGCCTGGAAACTAATTATGAGGACCTGAGGGTGACCTCAAGACAAACACCACTTCCTCTCCACCTTCAACAAAGAGGAACTGAGTGCATTCCTTAGGCTGAGGAAAGAAAAACTACTGCACCCCTTCACTAAGCAAACATTTACTGAGTGGGATTATATAGAAAAGAAGAGTGGCTTCCCTGAAGGAACTCATAGTTTAACGAGGAAAAAAACCCGCATAAACCAGTATTTACATTTCTGTGTGGCAAGTGATACCACAGAGGTAAATAGCAACACAAGCACTTCCCAGCAGGGGCTAGGCACAATTCTTGGACATTGCAGGTATCTCATTTTAATCCTTCAAAGAAGCCTGTGAGCCTGGCAAATGTGTTCCCCTTTTTACAGATGAGAACAAGGATGTATGGGACACAGAAAAGGATCTTTCAAAGAAAAGTAGTATTTTTTATTCTAATCTTCAGATACCCCTGCCCCCACCCCCAAAATAAATCTCAATCCCTATTTTACGTTTTGCAGGCTGCCCAGCAGAGTCTCAGGTTCCTAGAACTTTCATTGAGAAATCCACACATTGAAGAAATAATTTTGTAACAGCACAGGTCCTTATCGAGGGCCCCATCAGCAATGTCCTGCCTCTACCTTATCGGAGTGGGTTTTGGTTGCATTATATCCTTACCCAGGGATGTGCCAACATAATCTTCCTCACATGTTATTTAATTGCAGCTCCTTGAGGGCAAGAATCACACTTTATCTGTGCTTACAATGCTCTCAGTACCTAGGATAGACATTTGTAAGCACCCAACAGAATGCTATCATGATTCTCTGTTACCAATTATATCAAATCAAGCTTGTCAGTTCTGCCAACAGGCCATCAGCTCACCCACCTTTATTATTCACCCACCAGCCAGTATTTTCAAAACTGGATTACTACCCACTTTCAAAAGATTTATTCATTGCTAAATGTTGGCTTCTTTAGGTCCCTATAATGTCCTTCCCCTAGCCTGCTCGCCATACTGTTAATCCATGCCCATCACCTGGCTGAGAAAGAACAATAGACACAAACATATTTGCAACAACAGAGGAATTGTCCACGTGATCTTTTTTTACTTAATAAAAACTTTTCCTCAAAATATTACATGTGCACCAAAAAAATTCTGGCTTGGCAATTACTTCCATGTAATATTTGATTATAATTTACCTTCCATTAAACCTTTACATAGTCTTATCTCACTATCAAAAAAGTTTTTACTAAACGAGGATCAAAAAGTATAATCCTTTAAAAAATACTATCTAAGCCATGTCTGATCTACTGTAGCCCCCGTAGCCGCCCTTTGAAACAGTTAGTCTGTCTCCTTAACTAGTCAGAAAGTCTCACAGCATAGGTTACGTCATATCCCAAACATAATATAGACAGGCCAGCAATTTAATAAATACTTTCAAAACTAATCCAAATACTTTGCCTTTGAACTTGGATTCTTTTTAGATATTGAGAAGAATAAATATTTAATGGAAATGAAAGAAACTCAAAACAATGAGAACTTTCTAATTTCCTTTTTAAATACTTTGAAGGAACATTAGGGCTTCAAAAGAAAATTCAGCATGGACTGGCAAACCGAGCTATCATAATAAACTTTGCAAGTCGCAAAAGCTGTCTTTTGTGTTCCTAAAAGAGGCAAAATTTAGCTGGCTAATAAGAATATAAGATGGACTAAAAAGAAATTACAAATTACTCCAATACAGAAACAGACTAAAGTATTGAATCCAGTTCCAAGGCAGATTGTGGGAAATGTTTTTAACCAAGAATCAACTAATTTACTCAAATCAGATTTGTCGTAGATGTATATCAAGGTATCTGTTCACCCACTCCTCTCTCTGGGGGATTCTGCCACACTCTCAGGCTCAGTTACTTTTCTGTGCCACCTTCTGTGTCACATGATACAACCTGACACACACATAGATGACTGCACTGGAGGAACAAGTGACCAAAAGGCAGCCATTCATAGGCTGGCCAGGAGCCTATGACTTACGTTTACTGGCTAAAAAGATGAGGTCAGTCAATCAGATTTTCTGCCTCAAAAAGTGGAATCAAGAAACCCTAAAAGAAGCTGCCAGTTAGGTGTTGGGGTATAAGGTGAAGAGGAACACTTAGAGTCAGGGCAAGCATCATGGGCCAAGTCTGCTATAGAAAGTGAGAGCTGAACCCCAGCCGGTTACCCACCCGGGACTCGCAGGAGCTCTGAGTCCTGATCACCACCTTCAGCACACTACCTTTTCTTGAGTGAGGCTGACCTGGTTTTTGCGACCAAAAAATTACGAAAAGACAGAGATCATGAAAGTACCCTAAGTTAAACTTTTAAGTAAAGACCTAAAGTTGACATGTTTAGTTAGAATAAAACCACCTTCTTTTACACTAATTGAAAGAAACAGCTCATATCACTTAGTAAGAAATTTGAGGTCAAATTTTTAAAGAAATGCAGGTTTAATATTTTCAACTTCCTCTCTCCTCTGGACTTCAGGTTTCTCACCTATAAACTATAAGGTCAATTTATAAGAAGGTGTCTAAATTCTCTTCTATGGCTTATAATCTCAGTACAGGCAGTCTCTGTCATATTAACACATCCCTTTCAGACCAAGGAAGACTCTATTTTTGGGCAAACAGTTTTGGGCAGCAATAGAAAACATCCTCTGCTACTTGGGGTATCACATGATGAATTCTCATCCTATTGAATTCATAATTAGAAGTAACAAATTTTCCTTTAAAAATTCTTAAAATGCTCCACACTTCCCAGGCTATCCCATTTTAGCGATATATGCATAGAATATTAGAATTTTTCATACTGTTTTCAATTGTTCTATTTTTCTTTTAAAATATACAATGATTCTACAATGCCCTGACTCTCCCTTAGTTTAAAGAAACTAAGAAGCAGACAGAGTGTTATTCAATTAGTCATTAGAGAAAATACTGAGATCAGAAATGGTGCTGCCACCTTCGCCATAATATTTTCAATATTCCACTTGGGGTGGGGAGGGGTGAGAATGGTAACATTTGGAAATCCAAATACCTATCTTATATATTCTTGTCACTCAGGTTTTAACAAATTAGAAGAACATTTATCTCAGTCTAAAACTGTAAGCAGGGGCCGGCCCAGTGGTACAGTGGTTAAGTTTGCAGGCTTTGCTTCAACAGCCCAGGGTTCACAGGTTCAGCTCCCGGGCATGGACATGGCACTGCTTATCAAGCGATGCTGTGGCAGGTGTCCCATATATAAAACAGTAGAGGAAGATGGACATGAATGTTAGCTCAGGGCCAATCTTCCTCAGCAAAAAGAGGAGGATTCGTGGTAGATGTTAGCTCAGGACTAATGGTCCTCAAAAACAAAATTTTTTTTTTAATTAAAAAATAAAACTGTAAGCATTCAATGAATGAAATTGCTCAAGAATTATTTTTAAAATGATGTCAGGAGAAATTGTCCAAGACTTTGAAATGGGCAAAAGAAATTCCTAGGTGTCTTCACTGGAGTGCTAGACCTTGTCTAGAGGGACCTCTGGGAATTATCTGAGTCAACAGGGCTACGTACCTTTGACTGACTGTCTATTTCACAACTCTGTAAAACTGGCAGTAGTTCCAAATAATTCTTATCCATAGCAATGCAAATAAAATTTGATTTCTGCCTGGAAGAAAAGATAACCCAAAACATTTCATTTTATTGTTCTTTTTTTAATCAATTTTATTATCTATTAATAAATATATTTCAGCATTCCTGCTTTTTTTCTTCAGTTCTTAAATTCTTCTTTAATTCCCTCATTGAGTTAAATAAATCTATGATACATGTTCATTTTATATCTACGTGCAGCATATTTTTTAACTTTTTGAAAATTACTCTTTAGCAATGATGATCCATTTTAAAAAATCACTCCATTATAAATAGCTAGAAAAGTGCTTGCTATCTATCATTCACAGCAACCGGTAAGGGTATAACCCACCAGGCTATGAATAACTGGTCCATGCTATTCGGAGTCAGATCCTTGCAAATCAGACAGAGTGACACAGATGGTAATAAGCAAATGGCAATGACGTCACTGCAATTTCACCAGTAGAGCAAGTTACATTCTTAGTCTTTTATGTACATCAGTGGGTAACAACTGACATAAAGCCTTGAATTCCAGTTGCATAGATGTATATCACACATCCACTTCTTAATGGATACAATGTAAATAAAATCCAAGTAAATGCATGTAGAAGATAGATGTGTGTATGTGAAAAACCATAGTTAAAAATACAGTCAGATCCATGCAATGAAGACAAGTCGAACACATAACCTAGACAGAGAAGCAACTCCATCTACTCAGAAAAAAATAATAATATTGGTTCTAACCCGTTACCCTTTTCCTTAAGTTTTCTGAGCTAAATAGCTATACATCTAAATTAGCAAAGCAAGGTGCACAGATGTAAGCAAAATTTTTTAAACTCTCAGAACCTTTAAACTCCCCCAAACAGGAGTTTAGGGTGCCCTACCCATCCCTTGACACAACTTCTTTGAAGGAAAACTACGCACTTTAAGCAGAAAATAGGGCCAAATGATTCTACTTTACAGAAACAGTGAGTAGGAGGTTAATTGTATCATTCACTTTCCTAAATGTTATCAGAAAACCCATCAGCTGAAAATCAACCGAGGAGTTTCTTGATATAAGTAAACTTGATGCATGAAAATACATTTACATTAAGAATTTATACAGCAGAAATCACAAAGATTCTTGCAAGTAACAAGTCGCCTTCCAAGACTAAAAATAGTAATTTATTTATGTAATTTACAAAATGTGATTTAAACATGCTTTACAAGGCTCAACGATGTATTCAGGAAACCACTTAAAGATTCATGCACATATAAAACTGCCCCTGTTGAAACTACATCCTTAGGTTTGAAGAAGTCAAAGTTTCACGTTACTCTCAGATCTGTCCAGGAACCCCCTTCAATCAGCGAAGTCTCCTCCTCCTCCTCCTCTTCTTTCCCTTCAGGGCCCCATCCACCCTGCTCCTCACTCCCGAGATGTCAGTCAAATTCCACTGAAAATCCTTCTTTGGCTGCAATTACCTTTGTTTCTTTGCTCCAGAATTTCTCAGAACCTTGAAGAGGCTAATGAACACTGAGAATCACCAAGAATGGGCTGCAGTAAAACACTATCTCTTGCTTCCCAGAACTCCAAGGACAACACCTTGGAAGTTAATATCCTAGTGAAAAGGATTCACTTAGCTTAGCTGTTGAGTTTCCTCCACTGGGAGTATTCTTCAGCCAAAAACTAAATGTCTATCCAGGCCAGCCATACGCAAAGACAAAGGGAGCTTCACCACCCAAGTGTCATCTGAGGACCTGAAGAACAGCCCAAGAATCATTCCTCTACTCACTCACTTCCCTGATGTCTTAAGTTTGCATCATTATAGTAACAACCATGGGCTAATAAAGCATCGCCTCCTTTAGGAGGCCCAGGTGAAAACAAAAATTCTCAAATGGCTGCGTTATGAAATAATATAATGGAGACTTAAGTGCCCAGATAAAAGAAAAGTGACTTTCTGGGCTGTATTTTTTGTTTCCTCCTTTAGAAAGTGAAAATCTTTCTGAAATGTATTATATATTTCTTACTTTTCCTCTGTTTGCAAAAGTAATAGATGTTCTTTGAATGATATTAGAAAATAAAGATAAAGGCAGACAAGAAAAATTACCAATAACCTTAGTCCTCAGTCAGAAGCACCTGGCACTCTGAAATATTTCTTTCCAGTCCCTTTTCGGGGCACTGCAAGGACAGGAATCTCTGTTTGATCCACTGATGTATACATAGTGTTAAATAAATACTTTTTTACTTTCTGTATAATTTTTGTGTACTTTTGTATATTCTGTATACTTTTTATACATACTTTTGTATACTTCTCGTTTTATAAATTCATTCATTTTATAAGTTCAGAACTATACACACTGTTTCATAATCACTTTTCATGTCACGACATACGGACGTTTCCAGGCTATTAAACCATTAAATAACCTTCTACATCTTTGCTGCTTACCCCTCTTTTTTGAGAGATAGATGACTCACTGCTTTGTGGAGAATTACAATTTTCTGTCCGACTTCTAATAACATTTATTTCCTTATATTATGAGTTACCCAAGTTTACTCATAAAATTTTGGTAAACATAGTTGGGCTTTACCCAACTGAGAATATATACACATACTATTTTGTAACTTGTTTTCACTCACAGTGCGTCCTAAACGTTTTCCTATCTCCTTAAATACACTTCTACGGTTATTTCCTAATTTTTTTAAACAAGAATCCCTAGAACCCAATTTCACAGGATCTTCATGAGTCAAGGTCATCATTAAGAATATCAATAAGTGTAACATGCTATAGCTATGAGTGCAAATGACAGGAACACAAATCAAGGTGAATGACCCCAGAAGATGCCCTAAATCTGTTCTGTTCTATTGGTTTGTTTTCCTTTTTTTTAGTTCTCCAATATGAAGCTTTTTAATCAGTGGTCTCTCCCTCATGAAAGTAAAAGAGACATAAAACAGCTCTCAATCAGTCTAAGTGTCTGCCAAGGGAGTCATTAATTCCAACAGGCTTTTCCCAAGTAATATCCCTACCTTCCATGTAACAAGGAGGAGGAGGAGGAGGAGGAGATTCATTTTCCTGTTCCTATGACTTGGGTGATTTCAAAACCACCTCTGTTATTTCTTAATCAGTAATGAAAGGTCTATGTCAACAGTTTCAATGAGCTTTTCTTTGCCACAGTCAGTAAGAAATGCCTCTCAACACCTCTGAATTAGTATAAGGATATTTGGAGAAGATTTACTTCAACACCTGCAAATCCTCTGCCATCATTCATCAGAAAACATTTCTGCACTGGTCATAGTTTCCTCAAGCTCTGTGGCTTAAGTGATTAACCATGACCCAAATTTGAGGCCCAAGCAACTCTGTGAGCTTAAAGATGCTTTTTAAAAAACATATAATGATCTGATGATCTTCCCTGCATAAGGAATCAACTTCTTCATCAGATCTATTCGAAAAAACACATTTCATATTCCATAGGCATACTACTAAATGAAAGAGGCCGAAACCATCAGGCAAAGAGAGGTTACATTTACCAGAACTAACATCTAATCCTGTTCCTATGCAATGGATACTACAGTTGTCTGGTTACCCAAGTGGATGTAGGCAAGCAATCTTTTTAAATTATCTTTTATTGAAGATACAGAAAGGGCATGGAAATAATTGGCACCATAAACAACAGGCAAAATCTATATGCAATTCATCCACAGAACTTAAAACTGCATCTCCTACATGATAGGCATTCAATAAATTTTCGCAAAAAGTAAATGTTCTCAAACAATAACATTTTTCATTTACCAAAAGTCCTGATGGGAACTATCAGGATTAGTATATGTGAGATCATTCAACCTGCCTCTTATTCCACTACGTTCTGGGGGAGACTGCACAAACACCTGCTAGGGGAAAAGTGGCAAGTCTTATCCTGAGCCCCTAGTTTTGTCAGCATTATAAAACTGCTTAAGGGAAAGCCCAAGTTCGAAAAAACCTGTCCAAAATAGCCACAGCTGGTCCTGCAGTTCCGTGGTGTGCTGTTTCAACTCAGCTACATCAACCTTCCAAACGCCTCCCTTTGAAAGGTCACAATCACTCATTAGAAAATAAACACAGCTCAGTCAAACACATTTGCCTGAAGCAAACTGGAAATTCGAAGAAATGGCCTTCACCTCGATAGGGGTTGAGTCCAGTCAGCTGCCAATTTATTTTTTGACTTTGAGAAAGTCTTTTCTGCCATCTCTGTGCCTCTGTGTGAGTAGCATATGTGTGTCTGTGTGCGTGTTTGTGTGTGTGTGTGTAATCTACAAAATAGGAAGTTGAGTGAGATGCTATCTCTCATCTGTGATTCTGTAATGAAATGATTTGCATTTACAATTATTCTAACTATTCCAAATTATGAGGAAGAGTCGAGTTTGATTACTGTTGATTGAAAAATTGCCATGGGAGGCAATGTGGTATAATGGTAAGAGACAAGTTTGAAATTAAGAAATGTAAATATGACACCTAGTAGAAGACATTAGGAATACGTGAGGACATTTTTGGTGGCAGTCATTGGGGGTCCCTACCGGCCCTTACTGTGTGGGTTCCAGGCAAGGTAAATATCCTGAAATATGTAGGACAGGCTTGCACATGAGGTCCTGCCTTACATAATAACTGTAACACTGAAGAATCTGGATTTCAAACCACACAGTTTCTCCTTAGCTGTGTGACCTTTAATGATCTATGGTTAAGTCATTTAATTCCAAGCCTCAAGCTCCTCAAAGGTAAAATGGGAATATTATTACCAACCTCAAAGGGTTCTTTTGGAGACTAATGTGTAATATGATGTTGTGGGCTTGGAGTAAACGACCATGTTCAAATCCTGGCTCTACACTTACAAACTGTGGGCCCTTGCGTGTTCAGCTTAACTTCTTTAGTTTTCTTATCCAGAAAACTCAAGAAAAACGTTTTGACAGGGCTTGATGAGTAGTGGCTCCATGCATGTGAGCTATTATTACTAGTGCAGGGTAATATAGGTGCTCAGTGGGTGCTCCCACTCCATCGCCACTCAAGACCACATTACAGAACCTAGATACACACGTTCAAAAGCTCAGTAACTATACCCATCTCAGATCACCCAGACAATAACAATGAGTAAAAAGGAGTAGGGCCTATTCATTGCTGATATTAATCGACATTTTAACAAACTGTCTTTCAAACAAATCTGCAAGCTAGTGTTTTGCTGCTGTGATGCTGCTGTTTTTTAAAGACATACTAATAGCAATGACTAATGAGGCACAGTATATACAGAGGTTTCCAGGTGTGTCCCACAATATAATTAATAGTCTAGAGGATTAAATGGCAAAGCCATTAAATTGTAAATGCCTGAAAAAACATTTGGTTGAAATACCTTACTTTTTGAAGGAAATGCTTAAACAGATGTGATGTATTTAATCACCACCTTTTCACAATTGCTGGCAGGATGGAAACTATGTTAATCAAGCTAAATTCTAAAACATGACGGGTCATTCACACAGTAGGTGTTCAAATTCCAGCTTTACAAAGCCCAAGTAAGCTTCCTAAGATTTTAAATGTATGTATACTTTGATGGAGAAGTTAATAACAAAGGATATATAAAGACATACCTCTCAATATCGTTTGTAAAAGCATTAAGGTCTAAATGGGGCTGGTTACATTCTGGTCACTCCATACACTGAATTGTGTAGCTATTAAAACAACTGGGATAGACTTACATGTGCTGATATGTAATCATCTGCAAGAAGTATTTTACAATGAAAAGAGCAAATCATGGAATAGTGTGCATATTGTATGCAGAATATGTTTGTATGCACACAGAACATAATGGAAGAATACACAAGAAACCTGAAATTATCTCTGGGGAAGGCAAGGGAGGACTGGAACGCAAGGAATGCTTTTCACTTTCCATATCCTTCTGTGTTGCTTAGGGAATTTTTTAAAATCTTGTGCCTGTATTTTGTTTTAATTTTAAAGAAAAGCAACTATTTAACTTCTTTTTAAAAAGTAGAAGACCAGATGCTCCCTGCCTGTCAGTTTTCCCTTAATACTGAATCTAATGTATTAAATGAAAAGCATGACAAAGGCAGGTAGATTTTTAAAAACAAAGCAGAAAATTACAGTCCCCTGCTTCTCCACAAAACTGCTGACATAACCACCTTTCCTAAATGTTAGCAGATGAGGCATATACTTTCCACAGATGCCTGTGGGAAATAGGCCTACAAAACATTTGAAAAGTCTGTTTTTATTCTGGAATAAATAATTCTTTAATGGCTTTAAATTTCTCGCTGCCTTCATTGTCAAGCAGGTTGTAACGCCAAGCACACTGTCTTGCATAAGGTAAACACCACAAAAAGCACTCTTCTGGTTGTCAGCTGTTCTTTATCCACCAGCCAAATGCCTAAGGGACTGGCGGAACCTGCTCACGTCAATAAATATCAATGTACAGCTGGCTCACTAAACAGAATCACACTGTGTACTCTGCCACCCCCCACACCATGCCATCACCCTCACCACTACCACCATCCAGAAACGCAGCCAGGCACCTGGGCGCACACAGCACTAGCAAATGCCCTCAACTGGCCCATTCCTCCACAAAACTCAGGCCAGCCCGGCTGATACTGGACAACAGTGGTCATCTATCCCAAGAAGAAAGAGACGCGGCCAGAGCTGCCCCATGGCTCCTAGACTCCAGTTTAAAGGCAATCAATCACCCCTGGACCCTCTTACACCACATTCCTGGTCATCACATGGTTTTGGGAGGAAAAAACCAACTCCCTACCAGCACCTAGGCCTGCCTACCATGCTGGATCCATTCAGTACAAGCCGTGTGATCTTAAACAAATTGCTTAGCCTCTCTGCCCCTCACTTTCTTCATCTGCAAAATGATACTGGTAATGCCACCCAACTATAGCTCACAAAGCTAGGTGAAGATAAGGCACGTAAAGCTTTTGGTACATAGGTAGCCCTTCATGTGTGTCAGCTAATATCACTGCCATCATCTGTAGGCATGACACTGCAGCAGCCTCCTGTTTGGTCTCCCTAATTGCACTCTAGCTTCTACTCAGTAGTAAAAGTGACCTTAAAAGCAAAGAGGGGTGAGATCATCCTGGTTACCTGCATCCTCCTCTACCCATTAAAAGTGACAACGGCCCCCCGCTTCCATTAGAATGAAGTCCAGAAACCTCCATGTAAACCTCTCCAGGTCGCACTTTACCCACCATTAACTAGAAGAACTTTGGCTCCACCCATACCTCTCCCCACAAAGTAAGATAAACGTCTCTGCCAGATGCTCCCAATACTCCTTTGTTAAACTTTTCACACTTACAATAGGAAGAAAACTAATAAGAACCATTCTGCACTAGAGTGTGAGCTCCATTCATCACTACACTGCTAGTACCTGCACAGTGACAACTCAAATAACTGTCGACCAACAAGAAACATCGGGACCCATCTTTTCATAGATGGGTCCATACAACCCATAATTGTGTTATACCTGGAAGACACAACAACACGGCTTCACTGTTGTATCACGTTAAACTTTTCCATATGGAGCTGAATGGAACCAGTGAGACTGTAAGAAAAACCAAAAGGTAACTGGGTATTGATTAATTCCACATCCTTGAGTTGACCAGTTCAGACCAGATGATTCATCCGTGGATCATCTAACACTGGGTCACTGAAAAGCATGACTCTTGGTTACAAGTTTCACTCTGGAAATATCTTGTTTAACCTATTTGAATGCGAGCCCCAAGTTCGTTCTGCACTTTACTTTTCCTCTCGGGATGAGAAAGCTACTGCTAAAACACTCAGAGTGAAAGTACGCTGATATTACCCTGCAGGGAATTCAATTTCTAAGAGAAGCCTACTCATTTTGCATTGGACACGTTGAAGAGAAGGAAGACTTCAAGCAACTTAAGAGTTAGGGAAATAAAATTCAAGGGTTCCATGATTTCCCACCACCTTTCCTTTGCTAATGAATGCTAGTTGGGTGGACTGGAATAACTTAACTTGAGAAATATGTGACTGGAATAAAAATCCCTTTTATCCTTCGGAGGGTGAAGTTCACAGCCTATCACTTCAACCCCCCTTTTTTCCTTATTTTAGCCATTAATTTTAATTGCGGTAAAATACACATAAAATTTACCATCTTAATCACTTTTAAGTATATAGGTCAGTGGCATTAAGAAAATCCACACTGTTGTGCAATCATCACCACCATCCATCTCCAGCACGTTTTCATCATCCCAAACAGAAACTCTGTACCCATTAAACAATAACCCCACGTTCCCCCTCCCCACAGTCCTTGGAAACCACCATTCTACTTCTGTCTCTATAATTTTGACTACTCTACGTACCTCAAAAAAGTGGAATGATACAGTATTTGTCCTTTTGTGACTAGCTTATTTTACTTAGCATAATGTCTCTAAATTCACTCATGTTGTAGCATGTGTCAGAATGTCCTTCCTTTTTAAGACTGAGAAATATTTCATTGTGTGTATACATCACATTTTGTTTATCCATTCATGCATCAATGGACATTTGGGCTATCTCTGGGCTATTGAGAAAAATGGTACTATGAACATGAGGCTGCAAATCTCTCTTCAAGATCCTGATTTCAATTCTTTTGGGTATATATTCAGAACTGGGATTTCCAGATCATATGGTAGTTCTATTTTTCATTTTTTGAGGAACCACCATTCTGTTTTCCATAGCGGCTACACTATTTTATATTTCCACTATACACAGGGATTCCAATTTCTCCACATCCCCGTCAACACTTAGCATTTTCTAGGGTTTTCTGATAGCAGCCATCCTATTGGCAATTCTTTATTTTTTTAACTTTAAAACTGGTTAACTGAATTAAACTTTTGCCTCACCTAAGCAATCGGCTAAGAATGTTAACAAACCTGATTCTCATGAGTATGCTGAATATTTATCTTCTGAAAGGTAATTTTAATAAAGCAGCCAAGATTTATTTTAAAAGCTTTGGACACAAAATCATCCTGTATTCAAATCTGAAACTGTCACTTTTGAGGTAGGTAAAGTACCTTTTCTAAACCTCAGTTTCCTCATTTGTGAAATGGAGCTGTGAATACCCAGTTCTTAAAGAAGTGGGGAGAATTAAATTGCAAAATTGTATAAAGTGCTTAGCACGTACCTAGTATCTAATAAGCACTAAAAGACTGACAGATGATGATCAGGAAGAAGGTTTCATTATTACTAGAATGCAACTGAAAGGTAAGTCACAAAAAGATCTCATACTTAGCATTTTACATATACATAATCTTTCCTCATTTGTTCAGATAATATTATTCTATACAAGTTATACATACTTTCCTCAAACCTAAGAGCCAGTCATTGTAGCCAAGATAGCATTTTCTTACATATAAATATATCAACATACATATTCTTCTCCAGAGTAGGCAGGATGTCAAAAACTAAGCAGTGGTAGCATAGCACAAAATTGCACCTTTTTTCACAGTTTGAAAAATGGTAACATGACTGTCACATACTTTAAATTATACTTAATCTAGTTATACCAAAAAGGTAGAGCACACTATGAGACAAGATTGTTTTTCTCTGTCCTCTAGGTTACTTAATGAGAGTTTATGCCAAATGGCTATCTTTGAAATGCATGGCTTTGGCTAAATGCATGGACTAAACAACCTGATCAGCTGAAGACTGTCTAGGTATCTTTTACTTTGCATCTTTATCTGGCTTCTCATTTAAATTCACAGACCTGAAGGAAAGACTCAGAAATCATTTAACTCAAATTCCCACCAAGTAACTGCTGTTAGTTACTTCTGTTTCTGTGGACTTACAATAAATTACAGCAAAATAGAAAATACTTGGGAACCTGAAGCAGTTGTAAAAGAAGATATATGCACACTTCACATCTAAGCAAATCAAATAAATGGAAATAAATTTTAAAAATAAAAGTTAAATCAAAAGGGTGATAATTCATCATCAAAACCCTTCAAGACCCCTTACACGTGTGTGTGCACCAGGCATTTTTCTAAGCACTTTACATTTATCAACACTTTTAATCTCTACATAGGAATTCTGATTCAGGTTCCATTAATATTACAATGCATTTTAAATTACTCATTAAAGTTTGACACGTTACTTTATTTATATACTCCACTGAGAAATACTTATGTAAAATAACACTCCAAACCTTAATTATGTTACCAGCTTCAGGTTTCTGGACTGTCTTCATCTGTCCATCTTGGCTGATATAAGCTCGTACTAACCTCTTTCTCCCACCCACCCAAAAGAAGTGGTTCAAAACAGCGGGATGCCCTGATAATGTCATTTGTTTAGGTTTATTAGTTCAGGTTTATCCAGGAAACTGTTTCAATCATTGTTACATTAAAATACTTTAAAATTACTTTCTAATTTCAGTAATTAAGGCATGTGGGTATGTAATTTTTAAATCTTTCTTTGGTAGTTTGAGATTTAGCAAGAGATCCCAGCTCATTTTTCAAAGAACTTGTTGGAGACGAAGACATTTCCTCTACCCACTCTAGGTCCTTCTGGCTGGGCTATGAATTAAACTCACGCGAGACAGAATAAGCGGAGAAAATCAAACAAAGCTTTATAACACATACACACGGGAGAGACTCAGGAAAACTGAGCAACTCGCCAAAATGGCAGAGGTTCTCATCTCAAACACCACCCTCAGCTAAAGGCAAAGAAGTTGGGGGTGGAGGGAGTCAGTTATGGGAGATTACCAGAAAAGCACAGCAAACAAGAGTGGGGTTATTAAGGGGACTTAAGTCCTTGCCTTCTGCATTGATAAGAGTTTCTAGAGATAAGGTCATCCCCGCTTCTTCTTGGTACAGAGAAGGAGACACCTTTACAGATGGAGATTTCCCTTACAAATGTAAATGTCTCTTACAAAGGGTAAGTAAATTCCACTTTTCAGAGTTTCTCTCATGTCTGCAGTTTTTAAAAGTAACCAGCCCCAAATAATCCTCATGCCAAAGAGACACATTTTGGGGTGCCCAATTCCAACCCCCCCACAAACTCTTTAACCAATCCTAGGAAAGTACATGTTGATATGATGAGTAGCTCTCATCACTGGGTCTCAGTGATCGCTGGAGCCAGGTAGAAGGAATTGGCCTGAAACGCTACTGATGACAAAACATGCCCTATAAAATAAATTGCTGAAATGAGCTTCACCACTCTAAAAGACAGAAAGACTGTACATTTTCCCCAAAAGTGTATGTTTTGACTACTTGGTATTTCTCTCTACCTCCACCTCCCTCTGAGTTTTCACTGTAATTTGACCACCAAGAAGAAGCCAACAAGTGAGAATGTCAATGCTAATAAATAGGGTATCCTGTCAGTCACTGTCTTTACTTTTTCCCTTTTCATTGGTTTTTGAAATCTGAATCCCACCCCCAGAGACAGCCACAGTAAATCCTTGGGTGTCCCTATGGCCTCTGCCTAGCACTCACAGCTTTGGAACTAGATCTGCTGTTCAGATGCATAGCTATGTAACAGCTAGGGTGTCTCTGAACCTCAGGACTCCAACCTCTGAGAAGGAACCATGGTCACACAGCTTTGGCAGCAGAGCCTTACTGGAAGTACTGGAAGCCAGGTCTCTCGAATCCCACTCCACTGTTCTCGCCTCTGCAGAGCTTTCAACTGCTGCCCTGGGTCCTGAGGCACGGCTCAAGTGACCCAGAGATGTGGCTTGTGAATCCTGACAATTTATCCAGAGAACTAAATTCGATATAAGTGCTCTCTCACCGGAAACCTGTTTCCCTGCTCCATTTGCATATTTTCAATTGTCTTAATGTCTTTCACAGTAGTTTTCTTTTGCCCAGGATCACAAACATCTCTTTAGTCTCCCTTAAACTGAAATAGTTCTTCAGCTTTTGTCTTTCATGCCACTGATATTTTTGAAGAATATATGCCAGTTATTTTAGAGAATATCCTTCATTTTGGACTTCTCTGGTGTTTCTTCAGGATTATGTTCACATGCTACATACTTGGCTGAGGTACCACATAAGAGCAAAACATCCAGAAGCAGGTGACACCCACTGTCCCTTACTGGTGATGTTAATTTCATGCCTTGTTTAAGGTGTTGTCCAGTTTCCATACTGAATCAATTTGTGGGGAGAACAATGACACGCTTTGAGTTCAGAAACTGACTCATGCATTTGATTGGTTAATGAATACTTACTGAACACCTGTTACTTGACAGGCATTCTGATGGCACTGAAGACACTGCAGTAGGAAAACATGCATGCTCCTGCCCTTGAACAGTCTACACTCTAGGTAGGAAAAGCAGACAATGAGCAAGTAAATAAACAAAGCATAGTGTATGCTCTGGTGACAAATGCTTCCAAGGAAATAAAGGAGAGACAGGCACAGGCAGGGCTAAGGAAGAGCAACTGTATCCGCAACTGCTGGTGTGGCTGGCCCTCAGTCCACTATCCAAAACAGTGCGGAAGAGATCTTCCTAGAGCAGAAATTGTATTTTGTCACTTCCTGCTTAATATCAAAACAATAAGTCAAAACTCTGCAGGAGGCTGGCCCCAAGGCCGAATGGTTAAGTTCATGCACTCCACTTCGGCAACCCAGGGTTTGCCGGTTCGGATCCTGGGCACCAACATACACACTGCTCATCAGGCCATGCTGTGGCAGCATCCCACATAGAAGAACTAGATGGCCTACAACTTGGATAAACAACTATATACTAGGGCTTTGGGGAGGAAAAAAAAAAAAAGAGGAAGACTGGTAACAGATGTTAGCTCAGGGCTAATCTTCCTCACCAAAAAAAAAATTCTCTGCAGACATCCAGGATCTTCATGGAGTGCCCCAGCCTCATTCATCTCTTGTCATCCTCTCTTCTGATTTATACTCTGGCAAGAACACCTATGCTTCCCTGCTATGGGCCCCCATTCATGAGTCCCTCCCTCCACATGGAGGAACTCCTCTCCGTTGTCCATTCACAGCACCTCCCATGGACGGTCCTTCAATGCTGAGGACTGAAGGGAGGGAGGGAAGCCAGTCCACAGCCTATCATTCTAACACAAATAAAAATAGGGCTCTAAATTATCTGAAAATTAAATGACAACTATTTATAATCATCTGTTTTAATAATTTTAAACAAAATTTTGTATTCTATATAAAGGTACTTTGTTACATTTTTAAATTACCACAGGCAGAGCACTTAATGAAACTTGTTTGATTTTCCCCTCTTCTCTGGGTTAATTAAGGAAATTAATTTGCAGAGATAATTCCATATGATTCACACACAGACTAAGAAAAACTAGCAGGCACTTCTTGAGCTAAAACAGCTTGTAAATAAACATCATGAATATGTGAACACCCACAAGCAAGTAGTGCAGAATTCCACCTACATAAATGGACTGAGTCACACTTCAATTCAACAAGTCGTCTCGTCTCTAAGTCTTTATAAGATGCCATGTCCAGTGTCATAGAAGTTTTAAAAAAAGGATACAATAGGAATCCCACTTTCAAAGAGGTTAGGTAATGTGGTGAGATGTTAAAATACATGGTGTCATTAAAACCGTAACAAAAAAAAATCTTACGACTATTTTTTAGACAATTAGACATAATTACATAAACAATTACAGTTTTAAGTATGGGTATTTAACAAAATTAAAATTGCATCTTGCTTCATTGTCCATTTTCATTGTATGTATGTATGTTTGCTGGGGGAACGGAGGAACCATTTTTTAATTTTTCTTTTTAATATTTAAAAAATTTTTTTTTTGCTGAGGATGAGTTGCCCCGAGCTAACATCTGTTGCCAATCCTCCTCTTTTTCCTTAAGGAAGATTCGCCCTGAGCTAACATCTGTGCCAATCTTCCTCTATCTTGTATGTGGCTCACCCCACAGGATGGCTAACAAGTGGTGTAGGTCCACACCTGGGACCCAAACCAAGGGCTGCTGAAGCGGAGCAAACCGAACTTAACCACTATACCTTGGGGCCGGCCCTTGTTTGCTTTTTCTTAAATTTGTTTCTTTGAGCAGAAAGTTTGCTTTGTGGACAGAGACTGTGTTCACTATGTACTATATTTGCAATTTAGAAATGCCTGGCATGGGCCTTGCCTCCTCACTGTCAACAGGCCCTGAGTGCCCAGGTGCCTGGCTATTCTTCCACAAACTCCCTCCTCCCCCAGAGGCCTCTCACTGACAAGATATCAATCTGTGGCTATGACTGATGGAAACCACTTACCTGGGTAATCATCTCTGACTGCCTGTAAAAAGATGACTCTTGAATTTCCACCTCCAGTCTCTCCCCACACAAATTTACAAATGAGGAAAGACAGAACAGCAAGAGAAGGCGGGAAGGAAGCTGCAGGCCCAGGCTCGTCCCATAACCGAGCTCCTGAGGGAGCCCAGGGGAGAGTCCCCCGTGCCGGCCTGCTTCCTTCTACCTGTTCCCGTGAGAGGAGAAAGCAAACACCTGCACACCGACCCCTCCTCCCACCTGTTCTATCTGGAAGGTTTAGTCCTTTTGGTATGCCCACAGAGTAACAAATATTTGCTTACATTTCACAACATTTTCCTAATGAGTTGCTTTTAAAGGCCTAAAATTTTAGGATTCTGCTACTTAATACTGTGCAGATATAAAATTTTGTCACATGGGAATAGTAGAGCAAAAAAAGATGAAGAAATGCCTTCCCTTTCAATTTCCAGATCCTTAACTTTAAAGGTATTTAGGTAGATGTCCTCAAGACCTCACAGGATTTTTCTAAGCAAGTAAAAATGCACAAATTTATAAATCTAAATCCACTTTTCAATTTCAACAACAGGTCCAAAACGTGGATTGATTTGTCACAGGTCAGCAGATGAACTTATCATCTACATAAGAGTCTCAGCACATATCAATTTCTCCCATGATTATGCAAACAGAAAGATACAGTTAAATCCCACCTGAAATACAGAAGTCAAATATCAACACGAAACCATGACGAATATAAAAAATGGCTGCTAGAGAAAATTCTTTAACTCTTCATAGACTCATGTGAGAGAACAATCACCCCCACCCCACCCGGCATGCGGAGGACCACCTTACTGAAAACGAGATCCTGGATTCCTCCAAGAGGTGTGAACTCCATTTGTAACGTCTACAGAAAGCTCAGCCCTCGGAGTAAAAGTTTTAGGAGCCAGGGCTCATCTCCCTCTGCCACGGATAGGGAAATGATTAGTTACTGCCTGGGCCAGACAGGGGAAATGAACTCGCCGGCTTGTGTGAAAACAACAAAATGCTGTTTTTCCAGAACAGTTGATTAAAAACACGCTGTCCTAAGTGCAGTGAAGTGAAACGTTCCTTCCTGGTTCCAGCCCTCACAGGGGGAAACAACAGCTCTGCGGGCTCGGCCTCCGATGAACAAAGCCTGGGGTCGCCCCAGCGTGCAGACACGGCTTCCACACTCACTGTCACTCTGACAGGCTGAGGGGACAGAGGCCTCAGAGACTCAGGAGGACACAGGGTTGTCAAGATATGTTGACCATATCGCTGCATATATTTCACGGAGCAGGTTACTAAGATGGTAAAGGTCTTAGAAAGAAAGAAGGCCAAGAAAGCTGGGTAACTTATACCAACACTATGCTGTTTTGTAGCTACACATCCTCTCATGTTCCTGGGAACCCAGAAGCATGTTATACCTCTCTAATCAAGAGAGAAGATTCTAAATAAGATGGCCTATATAAATGGCGACCATATTTTCCGTCTAAAAGTTGGGATATAAACTGACAAGTATAAACACACATCTGAAATCTATCAGGTAGAATATCTGAAACCAAGGCACACAAAATCCAGAGTATGTCATCACCCTACCTACCTTGAAAGACTCCCAGGCCCCTCCTCTGCAGATCTGGTTCCGCAAATCTGGGTGGTGCCTGAGAATCTATATTTTAACAAGCACCCTGAGGAGATTCTTATGCTTTGACAAGTTTGGAGAACATTGGATTGGACCAATTATATTCTACAACACTTAGTTCTCTTTAAGATAGTTCTACCTTTAAATCCCATTTACTAATAGCTTCAACAATGTTAGCTTATAAATGGTAACAATAATGAATATTTGTCTTCTCCTAACCCCTCAAATAATAATTCAGTTTGGTAATACTCATTTTAAAGAACAAGATTAAGAAACTTGTACAAGGTTACACAGCTAATACGTAACAGAGGGAGTATTCAAATAGAAGTGACTCCAACAGCTGTACTTGTGACAATTATATATAATGCCTCCTCTTTCACAAGCAGAGATCCTGTTCACTTTTTACAAGTGATGGTACTTGATTTGTTCCCAGAAGTCAAAAACATTTAGGAAACATTTCTGAATTATTTGTCCTTTCAAATTACTGGCTATGTACAAACCGAGAGATTCAAAAAATTTATCTCTAACAGAAGGTTTTTAACCAGTGCTGCCCTCAAATTTCTCCTTTAAGGAAAATTTGATCCTCACCTCCATACCCTTCCCCTGAAAGTAAAAAAGATGCAATCCAAAAGTCACTGCCCCCCCCAAGAAAAACAATTAGTGTAGAGAAGTAACAGTATACTATAACGTAGCCCCCAAATCTGAACAATCTATCAGATGGAGGCCTAGATGTTTTTATTGATTTGTAAAGAGCAAAAAAGATGTGATATTCAAATATTTTCGTAGCTGTTCTCTTCTATCACATCTAATAGTGAATTTAAAAAGAAGAAAGAAAGAAAGAGGTCAGCCCCGTGGCCAAGTGCTGAAATCGCTCCAGTCTGGAGGCCCAGGTTGGCAGGTTCGGTTCCTGGGTGCAGACCTTCTCCACTCATCAGCCATCCTGTGGAGGTATCCCACACACAAAACAGAGGATGATTGGCACGGATGTTAGCTTAGGGCTAATCTTCCTCAAGCAAAAAAAAAAAGAAAAAAGAAAAAGAAAACCAAACTTTTCTACTCAT
The DNA here is from genome assembly GCF_021613505.1 of Equus quagga. NCBI lineage: Eukaryota > Metazoa > Chordata > Mammalia > Perissodactyla > Equidae > Equus > Equus quagga. Next base: position 143,955,189 of record NC_060268.1, read on the forward strand.
CCTGACTAAATGAAAATATAAAGGCTTGACATGTCAAATGAACAGTACCCCTAATTACCCCACCTCTTTCTAGCCTCAGGTTGATTAAAAGAGAACCAAGTTTAAAAAGGATCCAATAACCAGAACCAAAATCAAACTCATGATTCGCTCCCTGAGTATTTGGTGAGGGCTTTCCACAGGCCAGGCACTGTCCCAAGGGCTATGGATACAACAGAGAATAAGACAGACAAAAAAACCCTGCCCTCAAGGTGGTCACAGCCTCCTAAGAGGACACATACTCTAAAGAAACAAGAAAATACGCAGTTGGTCAGATGGTGACAGGTGCTGTGGAGTAAAACAGAGTAGGGAGCGGCAGGACTGATGGAACTGTGGTGGTCGTGGAATGTCTCCCCAGTAAGGGGCCATCTGAGCAGAGGCCTAGGGGAGATGGGGAGCAAGCCACACAATATTAGGAGGAGCACATCCCCCAAAGAGGAAGGAGACTGTCCAGAAGACACTCCCCCAGCCCCACCCAAACCACAATCCCCCCAAATTTTCTCTCTGCCCAGACGGCCCCACCCTTCTCCCAGCTGCTCGAGACTGGCACTGAGCTGGGATCCTTCCTCTCCCTCACCACCGCCCCATCCCGTCAATCAGGCGGTTGTGTAGACTGCACCTCCTAAATATGCATCTCCGCTCCCCACTAGAGCAACAATCCTGGGTGACCGCAGCACTGGCCTCCCTGTGTCCTTTATGCTCCTTCTGCCCCCTCAAGTCTCTTCTCCACGAGGAAGCCAGACGGATTGTTTAAACACACCTGTGTAATCATATCATGGCCTTTCTCTAAGGAGTTCAGGGCTTCCCACTGCTTTTGGAATAAAATCTGGATCCACGCTGTCCAGCAGGGCAGGCACAGTCCGGCCCTCACCTACCTCTCTGGATCATTCGCGCTCTTCTGTCCCCAGAGCTCACTAGCCTCTAAGCTCCCTTGGCCTTCCTTCAGCTTCTCTAACGGACCCAGCTCCTTTCTGCCAGGGGGCTTTGCCCATGTCTTCCTTCTGCCTGGAGAGCTGCCTTCCTCACCTCCCTTGGCATACTCTCCCTCTCACCCTTCAGACCTAAGACAAACCCATTGCCCCTGGGGGCCTTTCCTGATCTCCCCATCACATGCACTCCTCCATTACACACAGTACTTCTCCCAGCACTATCACAACTATAACTAAATCATTATTGCCATAATTTTATGTCTGCCCCGCCCCAATAAACTAATCTCCATGACGGCAAGGCCCGTATTTGAACTCACTTTTGCATCTCCAGTGCCTTTAAAAATAGCAGAGTTCAATAATATGTGGGGAGAGAGTAAGCCCCCCCCAACACTTCCATGTTCTCTCTCAAGAAGAATATATAGTTGCATTTGTCCACTGCACTGTCTGCACCTCACGAATTTCTTTTCTAATAACAAAAGTTAAGAACTACGAAAAAGCCATGTTGAATTAATGAAGTCCCAAATTGAGAAACTGCACGGTGAGCCATTCAGACTATGTTTGTGTTCAGTTTCATTTTGTTATAGATTCGTCTTCTACAAGGGAGGCCCAGTAAGCAGAGCTGCCCACTCCTGGGACATCGCCGGTCAGTCACTGACACACAGCTAGGAGCAAACTGAAGTGATGTGAGGAAACAGAAATCCGCGGGGGAAAGAGTTCCAGCTGGTCTATACTTGGAAGTTTTTTTTTTTTAACTAAAGCTAGTGGGAGTCACTCACTCTGCGACAGGAAATAAAAGGACAGTGCTGCAAGACTCTCACATCCCACACAGTTTACATGTCAACAGTAGCCACCATTAGCTGCAGCCTTATCAGGTGCCAGATACTCTGCTAAATACCTTATTTAACTGAACTGAGTCTGCAGCCACACCATGATCCAAGTGACCTGATCCCCATCCGATCAAGGAGGTGAGGTCACTTGCTTAGGCTCACAGAACTAATAAGCATTGCGACCCAGGAATCAGAAGCAGCTCTGCCGGGCTCCAAAACCTCTGCAAAGCATGTCAGTTAGGAAACAGTGTTCTAGTACCAAATGTACCAGTACTCAAAGTGCTGGTACCAAGTACAAATCACTCAGCTGCTCTAGTCCAAGCTCCCCAGTTTACAGGACCAAAGAGAGGAAGTGACTGGCACAAGATCACATAGCCCACTGGCAGCTAGGTCCAGCCAACATCTCCGTCCCTGTCAGACTGTCCTTCTGACAGCACCTCCCCTCACAGAAGGTCCCTAAAACCCTCAGAATAAATGCCCCAAGTCAAGCTTTCCTAAGGAACACTGCAATGTTATAAAAATCCTAAAGGATCCTTAAGAGTTGAGCAAAAGCAAAACAGAAGGACTTTATCACTCTCGTTTCTCGCAGCTGCCAGTGGTCTGAATTCACACAAGCAGCCCCTTGTCTCTGCACTCCCATGCAGCTCTTCTAAGCCACAGAAGCCCAGGAACACCAAAGCCCTGGGCCCCGGCCAGCCAGAGCCAAGCTAAACAGGCTAAAAAGTGGGTGGCTCTGACACTCTCTCATCAAACACTTCTCACTCTAGAGCAGCAATAAACACAATTTTGCACACACAATCACACTTCTACACAAAAGCAAGTAGAATAAGGCCTGAGTCGTGGGATTCACACCTGCACCCTGAACAGCACCCTGATTTTTATGGTCCCTGTGGCAAATCCTATTAACTGCATCCAGGTCAATTTACTGTGGAATTCAACCACTTCTCCCCCTTCCCAGATTAGCCAGCTAACAGCCAATAGCCTGGTATAATAACACCACTTACCAGGCCACCACTGGGCCTGCCTGCCAGGCCAGACCATGCTGGCAATTCTGTGTGCTTGGTGCTTGGAAACTTTTGGAGGAGCAGCCCTAAATGGCCTCATGTCATCCTCAGGAGCTTCAACCCGAATCCACTGACACCCTGGAGTGGCAACTCCCAAGTGAACTTCTGTTCTGACAAGGGCGCCAGACCAGTGGCTTCCCTGCTTATGATAAGACCTAGTTCAGCCTGAGACAGGATAAGGCCAGCTTAATCTCCTAAAACTGATGCCATCAGGGATGCTCGCGTAGAGAGTGGACTCGCCCCACCCCTATCAGCCCAGCCACCAGCTGCCTCAGGCTTTAGGTAACTCATGGGTCCCCCAGAGTGCTATGTGGCAGCAATGTTCTGTTTAAAACTATAATCACTCATTCCGTGAGCCTTTTTTTTTAAGTAAAAATCAAATGAGAATGCATATAAAAGCCTCTCAAAAATTCAAAGAGCTAAATAATCTAAGCATATCAAAGATTCACCATTTTAGTATGCTGACCACACTGGAGGACTGAGATGTAGGGGCTATAACTTTAAGGGGTCCCCATTGTCCCAGAGGTAGGCAGGGTGATGTAGGGGAACTGAATCCTGGAGCTGCAACCTGGGGCAAGTTACTCAAACGTCTACTGCTCACTTTCCTCGTCAATAAATTGGGGTTACCAACATTACCAACTTGGTATCACAGTGAAACACCAAATGAGAAAAAGGAAGTCATCCCTCTAGTACAGTGAATGGCACATAATAAGCCATAAATCAAAGCTCTCCTCCTTCTTCAATGCTTTTAAAGAACTCCCTTTCTTTAGCATCGAGCATTCCTTTTCTTTTCCTTTTTATTAAATTCTCAAATTCTTCTTTCAAAATCAACCACCCACATATACTAGTATTCCAGCAATTCAGTGTAATTTTCCTAAGGACACATGTGGAAAACTATGTCAAGATGTGTCCAATGATGGTCACTCCAGTACTGTTTGTGACAGTCAAAAAAAGTAACACCTCAAGTTCACCGTCCTTGCCTGCAGTGGCAGCATCCACAAACCTGACAACCCCAGACGTGACAAAGGCATCTACAACCCTGGCTCACCACCACCTTCCCCCTGCCCCCACTGCAGTGGCAGTGATCATGACTCAGGCAATCTGGGATACAGTGGAGGTGCTAGCCATCCTGGTACTTCCAGTGGCGATGAGGAGGGCACCAATAACACCTCTGGTAGAGGTGGTGAAGAGTGGAAAGCGTCCATTCTCAAATATAACCAGAGGTTGCACAGGTAAAGAGAAACCAAAAACTTATGCTGTAGCACCACCTATTGAAAAACAAAAGAAAGGCCTCTAATTACCAATCTGTCGAATTGTTAGAATCAAAGTAAACAAAGCTTTAGCTAAACAAAAAAGGTGTTCAGGGGCCAGACCGGTGGCGCAGCAGTTAAGTGTACATGTTCCGCTTCAGCGGCCTGTGGTTTGCCCGTTCAGATTCCAGGTGTGGACACGGCACTACTTGTCAAGCCATGCTGTGGTAGGTGTCCCACATATAAAGTAGAAGAAGATGGGCACAGATGTTAGCTCAGGGCCAGTCTTCCTCAGCAAAAAGAGGAGGATCGGCAGCAGTTAGCTCAGGGCTAATCTTCCTCAAAAAAAAAATAAAAACAAAGGTGTTCACTATTTCAAATGCACCAGCAGAGGAACAACTCAACACGTACCATGAAAAACCATGGTAACACAGTATCACAAAAAGAAAATGACAATTTTCCAGAAGCCAAATTTAAAGTCACAGAAGATTGTGATCTAACTGATAGAGAATTTAAAACAGTTCTCAGGAAGAAACTCAACAAGCTATGAGAAAACTCAGAAAAGTAGTTCAATTAGCTCAGGAATAAAATTAATGCACAAAAGGAATACTTTACTTAAGAGACTGAAATTCTAAAAAAAGAACCAAACAAATTCTGGAGCTGAAGAACTCAATAAATGAGATGAAGAATGTTCTGGAAAGCACCGCAAATAGAGCAGACAACATGGAAGAGAGAATCAGCAAGCTGGAAAATAAAAATCTAGAAATGCTTCAGGCAGAATAAGAGAGAGAACTAAGATTTTTTAACAATGAAGAAATTCTGCGAGAACTGTTCGACTCCATTAGAAAAGGGAACATAAGGATAATAGGTATCCCAGAAAGAGAAGAGAAGGAGAAGGCAGCAGAGAAATTACTTCAATAAAAAATAGCTGAGAACTTCCCAAACCTCTGTAAGCAACTGGATACACAGGTCCACAAAGCTAACAGAACACCTAGTTATCTCAACGCAGAAGGACCTTCTCCAAGAAACGTTGTATTAAAACTGCCAAAAGTCAATGACAAAGAAAGAATTTTAAAAAGGCAGCCACGAGGAGAAAAAAAACCCAGTAACCTACAAAGGAACTTCCATTATGATATAAGCAGATTTCTCAGCAGAAAGTCTACAGGTCAGGAGAGAGTACAATGACATACTCAAATACTAAAAGATAAAAACTGTCAGCCAAGAATACTCTAGCAAAGTTATCCTTCAGATATGAAGGAGAAATAAAGGCTTTCCCAGACAAACAAAAGCTGAGGGAGTTCATCAACACTAGACTTGCCTTACAAGAAATGCTGAAAGGGGCTCTTCAACCTGAAACAAAAAGGCAAAAGAACATAAAACTTTATGAGTAAAGTGATAAATAGAATCAGAAAATTCCAACTGTTTATCAGAATGGGTAGTTAAACGCTTAATTATAGCACTTAGGTTAAAGAGGGAAAAAAGCATTCAAAATAACTATAGCTAGTTCAATTTGGTAAGAAACTCACAACATAAAATAACTCACAACATAATTTGTGACCAAAAAAAGAAACATAAAAGGGGAAGAGCAAAAGGACAGAACCAGGGCTGGCCCCGTGGCCGAGTGGTTAAGTTCACGTGCTCCGTTGCAGGCAGCCCAGTGTTTCATTGGTTCAAATCCTGGGCGTGGACATGGCACTGCTCATCAAACCATGCTGAGGCAGCGTCCCACATGCCACAACTAGAAGGACCCACGACAAAGAATATACAACTATGTACTAGGGGGCTTTGGGGAGAAAAAGGAAAAAAATAAAATCTTTAAAAAAAAAAAAAAAAAGGAGAGAACCTGTATAGGCAAATGAAGATAAGATGCTATCATCAGAAAAAGGACTATTTTATCTATGAGACATTTTATATAAACCTTATGGGAACCACAAAACAAAAATCTAGAGCAGAGACACAAAACATAAAAAAAGGGCAAACTGAGAACATCATAGAAAACCATCAAACTAAAATGGCATACAGAAACACAAAAATAAAAAAAGAAGATACAGAGAAACCAGAAAACAAAAAATAAAATGACAGTACTAAGTTCTTCATATATCAAAAATCACTCTAAATGTAAATGGACTGAATTCACCAATCGAAAGACACAGAATGGCTGGATGGATTAAAAAACAAGACCCAACAATATGTTGCCAGCAGGAGACTCATCTCAGCTCTAAAGACAAACACAGGCTCCAGTTGAAGGGATGGAAATGATACTCCAGCAAATGTCAGCCGAAAGAAATCAGGTGGACTCATACTCATATCAGATAAAATAGACTTCAAGCCAAAAAGGTAACGAGAGGCAAAGATGGACATTATACAATGACATAGGGAACAATCCATCAAGAAGACAGGACATTTATTAATATATATGCACCTAATAGAGAAGCAGGAAAATATATAAAGCAATTAACAGACCTAAAGGAGAAACTGACAGCAACACAATAGTGGCAGGAGATTTTAACACCCCACTTACATCAATGGATAGATCATTCAGACAGAAAGTCAACAAGGATGGCCTTAAATTAAACATTAGACCTGATAGACAGGATAGATATATACAGAACATTCCATCCAAAAACAGCAGAATACACATTCTTCTCAAATGTACATGGAACATTCTCAAGCATAGACCATATGTTGGGACACTAAACAAGTCTCAATAAATTTAAGAAGACTGAAATCATATCAAGCATCTTTTCTGACCACAACAGTAGGAAACTAGAAATCAGCTAAAAAAAGAAAGCTGGAAAAATCACAGATATGTAGAGACAAAAACCAGAGTACTGAACAACTATTAGATCCGCAAAGAAATCAAAAATTACCTGAAGACAAATGAAAATAAAAATAAGATACCGTAATCCATGGGATGCAGCAAAAGCAGTAGGAAGAGGGAATTTTACAGCAATACAGGCCTACTTCAAGAAACAAGAAAAATCTCAGGTAAACAATCTAACCTTACTCCTAAAAGAACTAGAAAAAAAGAACAAATGAAGCCCAAAGTCAACAGAAGGAAGGAAATAACAAAAATTAGCAGAAATAAATGAAATAGAGACTAAAAAGACAAAAGACTAATGAAAGTAAGAGCTGGTTCTTTGAAAAGACAAACAAAACTGACAAACCTTTAGCTAGACTCACTAAGAAAAAAGAAGAAAAAGCTAAAATAAATAAAATCAGAAACAAAAGAGACATTACAGTGAATACCACAGAAATACGAAAGATTTTAAGAGACTACTATGAACAGCTACTCACCAACAAACTGGACAACCTAGAAACAATGGATAAATTCTTAGAAACATACAACCTGCCAAGACTGAATCATGAAGTAACAGAAAATGTGATAGATCAATCACTATAGTAAAGAGATTGAAAGAGTAATCAAAAACCTCTAAAAAAACCAAAAGTCCAAGACTAGACGCCTTCATTGACAAATTCTGTCACATATTCACAAAAGATTTAATGCCTGTCCTTCTCAAATTCTTCCCAAAAAATGAAGAGGAAGGAGTGCTTCCTAAGCCATTTTACAAGACCAACACAAGCCTGATACCAAAACCAGACAAAGACAACACAAAAAAGAAAATTACAGGTCAATATCTCTGATAAACATAGATGCAAAAATCCTCAACAAAATATTAGCAAACCGAATACAATAATACATTAAAAGGATCATACATAATGATCACCTGGGATTTATTCCAGGGATGCAAGGGTGGGTCAACATCCACAAATCAATCAATGTGATATACTACATTAACAAAATGAAGGATAAAAATCAAATGATCATCTTAATTGATGCATAAAAAGCATCTGACAAGATTCAACATCCATTTAGGATAAAAACTCTCAATAAAATGAGTAGAGAAGGAACACATCTTAACATAATAAAGGCCATAAACAACAAACCACAGCTAACATCATACTCAACAGTGAAAAATTGAAAGCAATCCTTCTAAGGACAGGAACAAGACAAGGATGTCCACTCTTGCCATTCTTATTCAATACAGTATTGGAAGTCCTAGCCAGAGCAATTAGGCAAGAAATAGAAATAAAAGGGATCCAAAGAGGAGAGAAAAAAGTAAAATTGTCCTATTTAAGGAAGATATGATTTTACATATAGAAAACCCTAAAGACTTCACCAAAAGCCATTAGAAATAATAAAAAAAACACAGTAAAGTTGCAGGGTACAAAATCAATATACAAAAATCTGTTGCATTTCTATACACTAACAATGAACTAGCAAAAAGAGAAATTAGGAAAACCATCCCATTTACAGCAAAAATAATAAATTTAACCAAGGAGGTGCAAGACCTGTACACTAAAAACTGTAAGACACTATGAAAGAAACTGAGTAAGATACAAAGAAATGGAAAGATACTCTGTGCTCAGGAATTGGAAGACATAACATTGTTCAAACGTCTGTATCACCTAAAGCAATCTACAGATTCAATGCAATCCCTATCAAAATGTCAATGACATTTTTCACAGAAACAGAACAAAAAATAGTAAAATTCGTATGGAACAATAAAAGACTCCAAACAGCCAAAGCAATGTTGAGAAAACAAGAACAAAGCTGGAGGAATTACACTCTCTGATTTCAAATTATACTACAAAGCTATTGTAATCAAACAGAGTAGTATTAGCAGAAAAACGGACAAGCAGATCAATGGAACAGAATTGGGAGCCCAGAAATAAACTCTTACGTTTATGGATAACTAATTTACAACAAAGGAGCCAAGAACATACAATGGAAAAAGCAAAGTCTCTTCAATAAATGGTGTTGGGAAAACTGGACAGCCACTTGCAAAAGAATGAAACTAGACCACTAACTTACACCATACACAAAAATTAACTCAAAATTGATTGAAGACTTGAATGTAAGACCTGAATCCATAAAACTCCTAAAAGAAAACATAGGCAGTACAGTCTTTGACATCAGTCTTAGCAGTATCTTTTAGGATATGTCTCCTCAGGCAACGAAAATAAAAGAAAAAATAAACAAATGGGACCACCTCAAACTAAAAAGCTTCTGCACAGCAAAGAAAACTAACAAGAAAACAAAAAGACAACCTACCAAATGGGAGAAGATATTTGCAAATCATGTATCTCATAAGGGGTCAATATCCAAAATATATAAAGAACTCATACAACTCAAGAACAACAAAAACAACCCAATTAAAAAATGGGCAGAACCAACAGCCATTTATGATAAAAACTCTGAACAAAATGGGCATAGAAGGAAACTACCTCAACATAATAAAGGCCATATACGACAAACCCATAGCCAACATCATACTCAATGGGCAAAAACTGAACCCCATCCCCCTGAAAACAGGAACAAGACAAGGATGCCCTCTTTCACCACTCTTATTTAACATAGTACTGGAGGTCCTGGCCAGAGCAATCAGGCAAGAAAAAGGAATAAAAGGAATCCAAATAGGGAGGGAAGAAGTGAAACTCTCGCTGTTTGCAGACGACATGATCTTATATATAGAAAACCCCAAAGAATCCATTGGGAAACTGTTAGAAGTAATCAACAACTACAGCAAAGTTGCAGGGTATAAAATGAATTTGCATAAATCAGTAGCATTTCTATACTCCAGTAATGAACCAACAGAAAAAGAACTCAAGAATACAATACCATTCCCAATCGCAACAAAAAGAATAAAATACCTTGGGGTAAATTTAACTAAGGAAGTGAAGGACCTATATAATGAAAATTACAAGGCCTTTCTGAGAGAAATGGATGACGACATAAGGAGATGGAAAGACATTCCATGTACATGGATTGGAAGAATAAACATAGTTAAAATGTCCATTCTACCTAAAGCAATCTACAGATTCAACGCCATCCCAATCAGAATCCCAATGACATTCTTTACAGAATTAGAACAAAGAATCCTAAAATTCATATGGGGCAACAAAAGACCCTGAATTGCTACAGCAATCCTGAGAAAAAAGAACAAAACGGGAGGCATCACAATCCCTGACTTCAAAACATACTACAAAGCTACAGTAATCAAAACAGCATGGAACTGGTACAAAAACAGGTGCACAGATCAATGGAACAAAATTGAAAGCCCAGAAATAAAACCACCCATCTATGGACAGCTTATCTTCGACAAAGGAGCTGAGGGCATACAATGGAGAAAAGAAAGTCTTTTCAACAAATGGTGCTGGGAAAACTGGAAAGCCACATGTAAAAGAATGAAAATTGACCATTCTTTTTCACCATTCACCAAAATAAACTCAAAATGGATTAAAGATCTAAAGGTGAGACCTGAAACCATAAGGCTTCTGGAAGAAAACGTAGGCAGTACACTCTTTGACATCAGTATTAAAAGGATCTTTTCGGACACCATGCCTTCTCAGAGAAGGGAAACAACAGAAAGAATAAACAAATGGGACTTCATCAGATTAAAGAGCTTTTTCAAGGCAAATGAAAACAGGATTGAAACAAAAAAACAACCCACTAACTGGGAAAAAATATTTGCAAGTCATATATCTGACAAAGGCTTAATATCCTTAATATATAAAGAACTCTCACAACTCAATCACAAAACATCAAACAACCCAATCAAAAAATGGGCTGGAGACATGAACAGACATTTCTCCAAAGAAGATATACTGATGGCCAATAGGCACATGAAAAGATGCTCATCATCGCTGATCATCAGGGAAATGCAAATCAAAACTACACTAATATATCACCTTATACCTGTTAGAATGACAAAAATATCTAAAACTAATAGCAACAAATGTTGGAGAGGTTGCGGAGAAAAAGGAACCCTCATACACTGCTGGTGGGAATGCAAACTGGTGCAGCCACTATGGAAAACAGTATGGAGATTCCTCAAAAAACTAAAAATAGAACTACCATACGATCCAGCCATCCCACTACTGGGTATTTATCCAAAGAGCCTGAAGTCAGCAATCCCAAAAGTCCTGTGCACCCCAATGTTTATTGCAGCACTGTTTACAATAGCCAAGACGTGGAAGCAACCTAAGTGCCCATCAACAGACGAAATGGATAAAGAAGATGTGGTACATATATACAATGGAATACTACTCAGCTGCAAAACAGAACAAAATCATTCCATTTGCAATAACATGGATGGACCTTGAGAGAATTATGTTAAGTGAAATAAGCCAGCAAGAGAAAGATAATCTGTGTATGACTCCACTCATATGAGGAATTTAAAACTATGGACCAAGAACAGTTTAGTGGATACCAGGGGAAAGGTGGGGTGGGGGGTGGGCACAAAGGGTGAAGTGGTACACCTACAACATGACTGACAAACATTAATGTACAATTGAAATTTCACAAGATTGTAACCTATCAATAACTCAATAAAAAAAAACTGAAAAAAAAAAATGGGCAGAGAATCTGAATAGACATTTTTTCAAAGAAGACATACAGATGGCCAACAGACATATGAAAAGATGTTCAACATCACTAATTATCAGGGAAAGGCCAATCAAAACCACAATGAGATATCACCTCACACCTATCAGAATGGCTCTTATCAAAACGACAAGAAATAACAAGTGTTGGAGAGGATGTGGAGAAATGAGAACCCTCATACACTGTTGGTGGGATTGTAAATTGGTGCAGCCACTCTGGAAAATAGAATGGAGAGTCCTAAAAAAATTAAGAATAAAACTACTGTGTGATCCAGCTACTCCTATTCTTGGTATTGATCCAAAGAATACAAAAACATTAGCTCAAAAAGATACATGCATCCTTATGTTCACTGCAGCATTATTTACAACAGCCAAGATAAGGAAACAACCTAAGTACCCACTGACAGACGAATGGATAAAAAAGAACATGGTATACACATATATATACAATGGAATACTACTCAGCCATAAAATAAGATGAAATCTTGCCATTTGCAACAACATGGATGGACCCTGAGGGTATTATGCTAAGTAAAATAAGTCAGACAAAAAACAGATGATTTCCCTCATATGTGGAATATTAAAAATAAACAAAACAAAAACAAACACATAGATACAAAGAACAGATTGTTGGTTACCAGAGCAGAAGGGGGATGGGGGGAGGGCAAAATGGGTAAAGGAGATCAACTGTACGGTGACAGATGGAAACTAGATTTTGGTGGTGAGCACGCTGTAGCCTATGTAGAAGTCGAATTATAATGTTGTATAGTCATGAGCTGTATAATGAAATTTCAGTCAATGATGGAGGTCCCTTAAGATTAACACCATATAGCCTAGGTGTGTAGTAGGGTATACTATCTAGGTTTGTGTTAAGTACACTCTATGTTGTTCACTCAACAACAAAATCGCCTAAGGATACATTTCTCAGAACATATCCCCGTCCTTAAGCTATGCATGACTGTGCACATGAAAATTATATAATGCTATAAACCAGTGTTAGCTCAATAAAAAAAGGGACCGCCTACTAACTAGAATACTATTACAGCTCTTAAAATGAAAGAGGTAGTTGAGTGGGTGCCAAAAGGAAAGAGCTTTAAGGTATAACTTTACATAGTATGATCAAACATATATATATATTAAATTTTTTATCTAATGCTAGCTTTGGTGTCCAAATAGTTTATTAGTGGGGAGAAAAGAAAGAAGTTTGGGAGGATGTGGAAGGCAAAATAATGGCCCCCAGGTCTACATCCTAAACCACCTTCCTTCCCTAGAACCTATGAATATATTACCTTACATGGCAAAAGGGGCTTTACAGATGTGATCAATTAAGGATACTGAGATGGGAAGAGTAGCCTGGATTATCCAGGTGGACCCAATTATGGATCCTTAAAATCAGAGACCCTTTCCTGGATTTGAATATAGAAGAATGGTCAGAAAGATGGAGGAGGCCATGAGTCAAAGGATACTGGCAGCCTCTAGAGGCCGGAAAAGGCCGAAAGCATCAGCCACGGTTATTTTAACCTAGTGAGACCTATGCTGAGCTTCTAATCTACAGAAGCATAAAATAATAAATTTGTATTGTTACTCTGTGTGTGTGTGTGTGTGTGTGTGTGTGTCTGTTTGTGTGTATAGCTTTTATTTTAGCTCTTATTTAGTTGGAGAGGGAGGGAAGAAATTCTTTGCCCGGTTTCTATGCCATGATTTGCTGACTAAAAAAGTTTTCACATAGCATTCGGCTCCTTCTGCCTGAAAAATCCAAGCGCTCTTCTGCACTGGACAAAATTCTACTCACACGTCAAGACGCAACTCAAGCATCACCTCCTAGGTCAGGGCTTCCTCCATAGGGGTCTCCCCTGTAGCTGAATTTAGGGGCGGCACATAGCTTGGTGGATCCTGCTGGATGGTGAACTCCTTGAAAACAGGGCTTGAGGCTTATGTGCCTGTGCAAACTCAACGCTTCATAATAGGCATGACATGTGGGTAATGACTAAGTGTTTGCTCAACTGAAATGACTACTGGATGGCATTGAATCCAAACCAATCTAGTAAATCCCAGTTTTAAATTAATAAGGAGCTGTCTGTTGGGAAAAGACTGTTGTAATCTCATACGCATTATCCAGTTATCTGTTCTGTAAAGGCAGAAGTTATATCCTTCAACCCCACAAATCACAGCAAAGAGTTCAGAGTCTAAATTTTCTTTCAAAATCAGATTGTGACTTTGACTTGCAAAGGATATCGATTATCAAGAGACATTGCTTCAGGTCTCCAGGGCTTCAAATTTCCAGTTTGAATCTTCCAATTCCTGCTATGAACATTTGTGAGTTATATTTAAATTGGACTCCTGGCTGTAGTGCTAAAATTAGCCCTCTTTCTTCCCCCAAATCAAACATGTTGGTTTTCCCAGTAGGACATTTTATAATCCATTCAAGGGCGGGAGGTGAGGTAGGCGGGCGGGGATCACAGCACTGTTGTTCCGGCTGAGATTTAAAACACTCCACAAACTCAAGTCTGCTCTACTAATGATTCTGTCAATGGCAAAGGAGCCAAGAGGGGGACGGAGTGACCTCTGGTTAAATGTTCACATCCTAAAGACTGCATCTGCTAAAGCCAGAGCCAGAGCCTGAGCCTTTGTTTTCATCTCCCAGCAGCATTCTGTTCAACAGATATTAGAGCATCCATCTCTATGGCAATGGTAATTTCCATTGCTCAATCAGAGGCCAAAGTACTAAAGAGGCAACACTCATGTGTTTGAATGAGACCCCTTGCATAACAAATGCCTTCACAAATCCTTATCCAAGCATAGACAAGCGGCAAACACTGAATTCTTCATGAGTTTTCAAGCAAAAGCATATCGTTAATTATTTATTTTTGCTGTCAGCAGTGTTTTCATCTTAAAGTCAGATTTATTGGGGTATAATTTACATGAAGTAACCCATCCTTTTTAATGCGCAGTTCTATGAGTTTTGACCAAAACATATACTCAGTTAATCACCTCCACAATCAAGATACAGAACATTTTGTTTATCTCAAAAAGTTCTCTATGCCCTCTGTAAGTCAATCTTTTCCTCCAACCCCAGCCCCAGGAAACCACTGATGTGTTTTCTGACCCTTTACTTTCACCTCTTCTAGAATGTCATACAGACGGAATCATACAGTAAGTACCCTTCTGAGTCACACAGAACATAGCTTTTTGAGTTTGGCTTCTTTCACATAAAAATGCATTTGAAACTCATCCACTCATTCAAATAGTTGTTTGTTCTTTGTTATTGTTGAGTAATATTCCACTGATAGACATATCAGTCTGTTTATCCATTCACTTGTTGAAAGACATTTGAGGATTTTTTTGGTTTTTGGCAATTATGAATACAGCTGTTAGAATTATTAACCTAAAAATGTTTGTGTGAACAGAGGTTTTCATTTCTCTTGGGTAAATACCTAGGAGTGGAACTGCTGGATTGTAGGGTAAATAGATGTTTAACTTTGTAAGAGACTACCTAAGCTGTACCAGCTGTACCATCTTACATTCCCACAAGCAATGCAAGAGAGTTCTAGTCGCTCTGCATCTTTGCCAGGACTTAGTTATATCCATTTTTGTTCCATTTGCCTGGGGGTTTTTTTGGGGGGGGGGGTTAGCCATTTTAATAGGTATGTAGTAGCATCTCACTGTATTTTTCTTTTAACTTTTGATTTTGTTATAATTTTACACTCACATAGAAGCTGCAAAAATAGTAGAAAGTTCTCATGTATTCTTCACCCAAGTTTCCTTTATCTTACACAACCACAATACAATTACCAAAAGTAGGAATTTGACATCGGTGCAATACTATTTATTAACTAAACTACAGACCTTGTCAGATTTCATTAGTTTTTACATGTACTTTTCTTGGTTTTTTTTGCATACAGTTCTGTAAAATTTTATCACATGTATAGATTCATATAAATACTACCACAATCAGGATATAGATCTGTTCCATAAAAGCACATTATATTTTGAAAAGACCTTCTTGGTTTTACAAATATCACCTGCTGGAAGGACTTTGGCAAATGTTAACTTTCTTCTGCCATTTTCCCTTGACCAAATTAAAAGTCAGTTATCTATTCGCAAGCTGCTATGTGCGAACCACTGCTGACAGAAGAGTTCACTTTTCAGGATGGGTGTCTGTCCTGTTCATTCTTTACTTATTATATGCCAAGCCCAGTGTAGGCAGTATGGATAAAATGGTGAAAAGGAGAGCAGTAGTTCCTGTCTTTAAAAGAACTTCGAGGGGAGAGAGATTCACATACATAATTACAAACTGTGGCAAGTACTATCCATGAATGAAAAGTAAAAGATACACTGAAAATTAAAACACGATCTGGTTTAGACTGGGAGGTTCTTGCCATCTAGCCTCATCCTCAGACTCAGTATTTGGGGCCTTCCTACAGGAACAGGGCATCCAAGCACCTGAGCCATTGAGCAACAAGTATATGTGTAACCAACAAATTCTTAAAGCAGAAGAATACAAGCAAGGAAGCCCTCCAGGGCTTAGGAACTGCACCAAGGACTGCTTATCTTCTCCTTAGGTCAAAGCCTGGCCCCAAAGATAAACAGAACTGGTAACTGCCCATGTGTTACCTAAGGGATACCCACAGCCCCCAAAATTTCTTCCAAATCACCTGCCACAGTGAGTCAAATTCCACCTTTAGAGATCCTTTAGTTATAGAGGTATCCCTCTGCTATAGACTAATCACAATGAAATCCCTTCAGGAAGCGGGGACATAGTAACCCATCTCCGGCTTCTGGGTGATGGCTGGTACAAGCCTCTCCTCCTGTCTGAGGGGCTCACACTTACACATCTTCCAAGGCAGAGGTGCTCCCTCTTCCCTTGTGTCCTCCTCACCCTAGCCTGTATGTATTTTTATTATTAGTAATCTCTAATGCTGTTTGTTCCCATATTTCTCTCCCCTTTCTATACCAATAGCCCCAACAGTCGGATTCATCTCTGTATCTCCTGGCATCTGCACCTTAGGTCCCACCCCAGGCACACAGTAAGAGGTCCATAAATGTTCTGTGAATATTCAAGGCATAGCCATCAGATTACAATATGTGAACGAGGACTTTGAGGGAATGGACCAAGACAGTTGGGTCTCAATAGGAAAGACACCAATAGGATGCACGAGACAGTTGGTCCATTTCAAGAATCATACCACAGAGTAGCTAAATATAACAGTAGGATGCTTGGGCACCTGAAAGGCCGGGGGCAGGACAGAAGAAGATATGTGAGGGAGTAAGAAACAAGACTTGCCCACACACGATAAAGCTCGAGACCAGAACAGCTTGGCTCCTGCCAAGAAAATGGCAGATATAGTCTGAGGTGGAGAGGAGGAAGGGAAAAGGCAGGCTCTGTCTCCATGACTTCATTTCTAAAACCATTTGTGAAGAGCTCGGCTGGGGGAGATGAGGAGTTCAAAAAGAAGTAAGCATTTCCAACAGCTACCGTGGGAGTCATGTAGGAAATCAGTAAGAAATGAGAGAGAGAGTAAAAAATTCCAAAAAACAGCTAGTTCATTGTACATACTTCTGCCTCTTCCCAGAGAGACCCTAGTTTTTCCTAGACTGTCACACACATCTTCCAAAACACTCTGGGGCCCTCTCTGCATGAAGCAATGACCTGTGTTTGAAGGCCTGTGCAGGCTGGCTACAATCCTGAAATGTCTCCTGAACCAGCTAATGGAAGGCCCCAGGCCTGCTAAAGAGCCCATGAAAAAAATGAGACACTGCTCTTGTCCCTGCATCAGTTGAGTCTCTTACACATAGAAACTGTTTACATTTAGTGATTAGTAAACATTGGAACTCCCAAATCAAAACACTAATTGTTTTACACTCTTAAAACAATTGCTTCACAGTTATTTTAAAGTATCAGAAAATTATTCCAGCCCATGTTCCCCAAACCACTAGCTGCTGCAATAAGTCACTACATGGGTTTTAACCAAGACTTCCTCTTAACCAGCACCTTGACCTTTGCCACACCCCGCAGTCGACCAGGGTGGTATGTGGACATGAAAGTAAACTCCTCAAAAAGGAGAGAGGAGAGCACTGCAGCCAGCCTCCCCTACTGGAACACCTAGCCAATCTCAGGGACAGCCAGCTCGGACAGCCACCAGGTCATGATCTGAAATATATTCAAAAACTAACAGAGACACCCATCAGTTTCACTTACAGTTTTCCTATTATGCACATATACGGGTAATAAACGCTACCATTATGATGCTAGTTGCTAAAGACACCGAGCTCCTCAGATGCAAGGTGATAAGTAGTCACACATCTCTGGTCCCACAAGTTCAAGTTACAACAAACTGTTTCTTCTTTCTCTCTTTTAACCCAAGTTTCAACCAAGAAGGACCCTGCTTCCTGGTAACACAGCACACCACAAGGTGAAACAGAAACTGGCAACTGCAAGATGGTTTCTGGTGGCCCAGAGGGGTCTGGGAAAAAGCAAAGTGAGTAAAATTGCCCTTCTCAGCTGCAGTTCAGAAAGGTCACCAGACACAGGTGCAACCCTCTGGCCCTCAGACTACCCGCCCCAGTGTGGCTCCCAACCAAATACCCCTCTCCCCTCCCGGCCAAGTGCTCCAGGCACTAAAGTTACCTTCCATGCTTCTTCTCCACCCTGCGTCCCAGACCTAAACTCCCCTTCCCAATCAGTTCCGTTAGAAAACGGACAATCTAAAATGTGAAAGACACAAGGGTTTTTCCCACCTCAGAGGTTAAAATAATAGTTTAAAATCATGTACGGGGTGTTAAAGTACCTCCCAAGTCCTTCCCCAAAAGGCGTTACAATAATTGACTTTAAGGTGAAGATAGCACGAAAAACCATTAAACACACATCATCAATTAATGAGGGCAGGATTAAGCTCAAAATTAAGCCACGTAAGCCCAAACTGTTCTATTGTACTTATATACATCTTTAAAAACTACAAGCTACTTCGCACAAACGTTCCTAACTGCTCTTTCACATCAGAGACTGGAACTGGGTTATTCTTCAGCAACAGATGCTGCCAGGGACCAGTGGGAACTGTTTACAAAACGCCCGAGAGGAAACGCCACTCCCCTGTAGTTTCACACCCATGAAGAACAACTAGGAATCAAAGTTGAGTCTGAAATCCTATTTCAACTCCAACTTTCCTCCCACCCAGGGAAAGGAAGCATGTTAAGTTCAAAAGACCCAAACAAGATATCAAAAAGCTGCCTGTGAGCACCAAACAAAAGATATTTTATGTAATTAATCTACAAATGCTAAAAATGCAACTCACTACAACTATGCATCTGCCTATGTGCCATTGTGTTCTGTCACAGGTATTTCTAAATGATGCAGTCTAAGCGAAATGCCCATTTTTCCTAGCTGATATAAGGACAAGGAGAAGTAAAATCAACATTTTGGTAATCACCTACCTACCATGGGTATCAAACTTTGATATAATAAGAATTTTTGAGATAACTAAACATCCCTTAATATCCATTCTCCTTTTCTTCCTCAATAACAGAATCCCCTACTTTTTTAACTGGCAGCCGTAAGAACCACAATTCCCAGGTTCTTTGGCAGCTGGGTGTGGCCATGTGGCTAAGGCTTAGCCCAGACGTTCTCAAAGTAGGGTCTGGGGACCCCTGGGAGTCCCCAACACCCTTTTAGGAAGTCCATGAGGCCAAAATACTTTTCATACTAACACTAAGACAGTATTTGCCTTTTTAAAATTCATTCTCCCAGGAGTGTACGGGGAGTTTTTCACAGGCTACGTGACACGATGCCACAACAGACTGAATGCAGAAGCTGATTTGAGAATGCAGCTATTTTCTATTAAGCCAGACATTAGAGAGATTTACAAAAATGTATAGCAGTAGTAGTCTTCTCACTAATAGCTGGAAAACAGTTATTTTCCCAAAATAAATAACTTATACCAACCTATAATGGTTTATTATTAATTTAAAATAAAGTAATACTTTTATAATTTCTCACTTTTAATTTCTAACACTGAAAAATATTTGTATTAGTTTCCTCTTGCTGCTATAACAAATTACTACAAACATGGTGGCTTAACACAAATTATCTTCTGGTTCTGGAGGGCAGAAGTCTAAAAACAGGTGTTACAGGGCTAAAATGAAGGTGCTGGCAAGGCTGAGTTCCTCCTGGAACTAGGGGCAAATATGTCCCTTGCCTTTTCCAGCTTCCAGAGGACACTTGCACTCCTTGGCTCATGGTCCCCCTTCCACCAATGACATCACTTCAAATTCTGCTTCATTCTCATAATTCTTTCTCTGACTCTGACAGCCATGCCTCCCTCTTATGAGGACCCTTCTGATTATACTGAGCTCACCTAGATAATCTTCCCATCTCAAGAGCCTTACTTTAATCACATCTGCAGTCTTTTTTGCCATAATGAAGTAACATATTTATAGGTTCTTGGGATTAGAATGTAGAAACTTTGGGGGCCATTTTTCTACCTACCACAAAATGCTAGATATAACCTGGATAGCAAAACTTTTGGGCTCCTCAATAATTTCTAAGAGCATAAAGGGGAACTAAAACCAAAATGTTTGAGAACCTCTGCTCTAGCATATGAACAGATTAAGGTAGTTATTAGGTGGAAAAACTAAAACTCAGAAAAGCTAAATGATTAACCAAAGTCAGACAGACTGTGAGTAGAACTTCAACTTGAAGCCAGGTCGTGTGGTTACCAATGAACCTAGCACAGCTCCCCTGATGCCACACTGCCAACCTCTGAACACCGTGACTGAGGCAAAGGCAAATAAAAATTACTGTGTGGGCATTTTTGCAGGCACCAAATAAAGGGTACGACAAGAAGCAATCAGATATGAATCTGGTGAGCAGGACGGAGGACAAGGTGGAGAAGAAGCTGTTTAAAATAATCCTACTTTTCAAACCCTTATTTAGAAATGTACAAACTCTCTACTTTGTGTGAGAAAGGAGGAAAATGTTATGAATGGCCAAGTACTCCAGTGCTGAGTCAGAGAGAGCTGAGTAACTGTTCTCAGTCTAGAGGAGCCCAATTAGGACCAAGGCCCACGGGACACAGGAAGCACTTGCAGCAAGGCAGTGCTCTGTCATACGGTGGAGCCTGGTGACCAAACTGATTTACAGTCACTCATCTTGACAATGACTGTCAAGCCCCAGTTTTTAAGGCCTACCTGAAAAGGACACCTGAAAGACCACATTCTTAAGCTGTCTCTCTGCATCATTTTGATTCAACCAAAGCCACAATTTTGCAGCAGCAAAGAAACTGTATTCCGGTGAACTGTGTTAAAATCATGCTAATAATACAAATCACAACCTTCAAAGGGACACATATTTACAGTAAAAAAGGAGAACTGGGAGGCTCACAGGGTCAGTTACTGCTCT
The DNA here is from genome assembly GCF_021613505.1 of Equus quagga. NCBI lineage: Eukaryota > Metazoa > Chordata > Mammalia > Perissodactyla > Equidae > Equus > Equus quagga. The sequence continues at coordinate 143,976,135 of NC_060268.1, forward strand.
ACCAAATGAAGTGCCGGCCCAGGCCAACAGGCCAGGGAGCAGCAGCAATCAGATTCCTTTCCCCACACCCAAGCAGCGTGCTCTTGTGAATGATGGCTCCCTGGCCCAGAAGGCTGGCCAGGTTCTCCCCAGGAAGCACTGACCATTCCTGGCAAGCTTCTCCAGTTCTACTTTATCTCCTTCCCAGCTCTCCAGGTGAAGTTTCTGGAATGCTCAGCTAACCAAACCATTTGGAAAGCAAAAACTGGCAATAGTACCTGAACTGACAGTCAACAACAACCCAAGAATCTGAGGACACAGAGTAAGTAACTACTTATTAGAATTTGTTATCTAAGACAGGAAAAATCACAGAATTATCTATTTATATTTTCCAAGTGAAAGTATGGGGCCAATAATAGGCAGTCCCTCAGAGAATCTCTAGTCACAGAGCTCAGCATTTGCTGGGAATGTTTTCAGTGATCGCCTTTCCTATGATTACCCTGGTATTACAAAAATCCTACCTGTAACCTGCAAAGCATAAAGATTTTGCAGATTAGAGACATGCCTAACATATCATTTTCATCACGAAGTCCTGATCCACACACACCTGTCAGATCTGTATAGCCTCTGAAAAGGTATGGTTGCCTACAAGTGATTATTCTGCTGCAGAATGAATAAAAAACTATTAAATCAGCAACCTCAGTTGACATCCGTTTTGAAATAAAAATTTTTTTCATGTACCGAAGCCCAAGGCAACTTAACGTTTTACAGACCTAAAACTTCATGCTGCTTTCTACGCCTATTAAAGGGATGTGGAATGTAAGGACGTGGAGCTTACAGAGATAGTGCCTCTAATTCACAACAGTAAACATCTATTTTCTGTACTCCACGTGAGAGAGAAAGGCATCCACAGGCAGAGATCCACATATCTAGGATTCTGGATAGAAAGAAAAATGACACTTTAACACAGGACAGATTGGGAGGCATAATAAACGGGTGCTGAATATGATCTCTGTTCTTATGAGTTATTTCAAAAGTAGTGATTCCAGTTTCCAAGGAAGTAAATATCCAATAGATCAACTAGAAAAAGAACCCAGGCAAAAGTGTAGGGATGTAGTATGTGACACGAGTACTGATGTGATTTAGGCTAGCTTTCGAAGAGATCACTACTTCATTATCTTCTTATCCCTAGGTGAAAGAAAATAATTTACCATGTAAAGTTTAAATGACTTAAGAAAACTGACAAAGGGCACATAAAGAAAACTGATTTTAAAATACTGCTTGGGTACTACTAATTTGGGAATTATGGTGGACTAGATATTTGCAGGCCTTTCTGCTATACTATAATTAGAATCTGGATAAATTATTTTTAAAAATACTTTTTAATGCATTGGTTAGCTCCAGGTAGAGAAACAAACCCCAGGAGGATATGGCAGAAACAGTGCACTGAAACCTGAGACAGAAGAAAGCAGCAGATGCCCTGGCAGCAATTACAAATACCAGCAATGAGACAGGCATCTAGACCTTCAGATTTCAGCAAGGTGGGGAAGGCCCAACCTGAAACCAGGATTCCCAAAGAGAAGAAAAGTAGTCCTGGGTCTGTGGCATCCTCCTGGCTCCTAGTACAAATAAACACAAATACCAAGAAGTAAGACCTCAGGCTGGCCCCATGGCCGAGTGGTTAAGTTCACGCATTCCACTTCTGCAGCCCAGGGTTTTGCCAGTTCGGATCCTGGGCGCAGACATGGCACCACTCATCAAGCCATGCTGGGACAGTGTCCCACATGACACAACCAGAAGGACCCACAACTAGAATATACAACTACGTACTAGGGGGCTTTGAGCAGAAGACGACGTGGGGGAAAAAAAGAAGATTAGCAACAGATGTTAGCTCAGGTGCCAATCTTAAAAAAGAAAAAAAAGTAAGACCTCACGATTCCAAGATATAATTATCAAACAAATATTAGCACATAATCAAAACTCACGCACATTAGGAAATAAGGCACAGAGTTAGATCACTGAGGATTTCAGGTCCTGGCAGTATCATATATAGAATATGAAATAACTCTGCTTGGTATTGTTTAAAGATACGAAAGCTGAAGTAAAAAGAAAATGAGCAAGCAAAAGGAGATCATCAAAAATAGTCATGCAGATTTGAAGCAGAGAAAGAGCTTTTAGAAATGAAGAAATATAATCAATGAAATTAAAAACTCAATGGATGGGTTAAATAAAAGATTCAGCACAGCTAAAGAGAGACTGACTGAACTGGAAGCTAAATTTTAAGAAATTACCCAGAATGAAGCAGAGAAAGACAAGGAAGAATATATTAAATACAAACTAAAACACATGAGAAATAAAAAGAGAAGTTCTAACATCTATTTAATTAAAATCAAAAGGAGACAGTATTCAAAGCATTAATACTGAGAAATTTTCACAGCTGATTAATGACATGACTCCACAGATACCTGAAACACAACAAATATAAACAGGATAAAAAACAGAAAACTGCACACAGACACAAAGTAGTGAAACTACAGAACTCCAATCACAAACAATCTCAAAATAAGCCAAATCATCTACTAAAGAATGGCAAATGAAAGAATAACAGTAGATTTCCGAATAGCAAAAATGAAAAGCCATAAAACAATGCAACAGTATGTTCAGAATGCTGGGAGAAAAAAAACCTGTCAACTAAGAACTGTGAGAACAAAATAAAGACATTTTCACATAAACCAAAATTGAGAAAAATTACCACCAAGAGACTCTAAGGAAAGAAAATTCTGAAGAAGGCAAATCTCACCAGAGAAAAGTTAAAGGACAGAAGAAGGGAAGAGAAGAAAGACGTGGTAAACATAGATCAACTTAAACAAATACCATCTCTAAACAATAACAATTGTCTAATTTGTATGATGAAACATAGAACTAACATAGTGAAAAGAACACAGAAGTCCAGAAGGAGACAGTCTTCATTAGGCCTCCCAGGAGTTTTGTCTTATTCTGGAAGGGGATTAGGGTACCGTAACTACTGATTAACTTTAAAACTGTTAAGTGTGCACGGTGTTCTTTCAGGGTAATATTAAAAGAACAGAAATAGAATGCATAATTTCCAAACCAGCAGAAAAAATAAATTGAATAAGAACACAAATCAACAAAAACTTCATTAACATTGAAAATGGACCAAACACAGATAGTTAAAAGAGAGATTGTTAGACTATATTTCAAAAAAATAAAACAGAAACAAACAAAACTGCACTAGCCATACAAGAAAAGACTGAAAAGTTTCTCTACAGTAAAGTCACAAACTGTTCTCCGAAAGATGCTCAATGTCACTGTTAATCAGTGACCAGTGCCACTAGACTGGCAATAAAATACCAAATTTGGGAAGGAAGTGGAGCAACAGACTGATAGATTTTCAAAACAGAATTTTATTTAACAACAAAAATTAATTTACAACCACTGCACTCAACAAGTGAATTTTAACAACATAACTGAGTGAAAAAATGCAAGTTGCAGAACACTACATGTTATATACCATTCTTATCATGCTTAAAAACAAGCAAAACTAACCAATATATTGCTTGGATATACACATGGACATAGTAATTATGTGCCAGAATGGAAATCAACTGCGACACTAAAAACACTTTAGCTCAGCTGACTTTTACTTTAGGTAGCAAGACTTTCTCAATGAAGGAAGTAGTTTGCTGGTTTGTGTTCTAGGGCAAGCTCTTCAGCTCATCTCAGACTGACACTCTGAGTAGCTCTGGCCTAGACTGTGCAACTCCAGAGAAGAGGGCAGACCTGGTAACTGTAATATTCCTGGATAAAGAACTTCAATCAAAAGCAATTCTAGATGAAAGGAACAGGCCTGGCCCCAAATGACTCCCCCAGGCCTCTCTGGAAACCCTTCCTACTGGTTTAGGTAACTTCAGATCCGGCACCACCCTCTTCTGTCATTTCCAGGGACTCTCAGGCAGGCACTATTTCCTGTGCCCTTTGTTTTACGCATTTCTACCACCCTGGCCCACGTTGCCTTCCTCCTCCAATGAGGAAGCTGGCCGCTTCAGGCCTTCTTCCCTCCTTCTCCAAACCATAGAGCCTTTCCTTGGCTGATTTTGACCTGGGGCACCTCAAAGGCCGGGTCAGAGGCTTTGAGGATTCCATCAGAGCCTCACACACAATCTCAGAACAAAGCAGCAGCGATTCTGAGGAACTTCAGATCCGTGAGACGTTTGAGAATGGATAAAACACTGAGTTTGACTTACGTGTCGTCTTTTATACACCCTCTGCTAGGCTCCTACTTTGCTGTCCTTGAAATTCAGAAAATCCACAACTCCTTCAGTCACTGAAGCTTTGCCTGGAATAACAAAGGCAGGAAATGAGAAAGGAGGCAACCAGAAGGAACGGAAGGACCTACAGGGAAAGAAGCTCTCCTGTATAATCAATCTTGACATTAAAAAGAAAAAAAGCCACATGAATTAAGGAAAATCTCTACCTTAGTCTAAGCCATTTTTCATCTTTAACCAAAACTATTAATAGTAATTTAATGTTTGTAGAAGAAAACACTATTATTTACAAAGAACTTTCATATGCATTTTCTCATTTGAACCCTAAGATCTTGAGAATAGGCAAGTATTATTCAAAAATGTAACAGCCAAATTTTCCAAAGGTTAGGGAACTTTCTCGTGACCATTCAGCCAGCAAGTATCAAAGAAGGAATCAGAGCTACCTCTAGGACTCTTCATTCCAAATTCTTCCATGGCACCAAAAACTATGATGGTTTCAACTTGAAAAGCATTATTATTATTGCTTCTTACACTAGAAATCTTTCTTAGCCAATAGATACAAAAATAGCTTTCTTTGCCTGCTGAGTGACATAGCTACTTCCATAGGATTAAATGTTGATTTATCAGAGACAACCCAAAGGGTAAGAAAGCCATACAAAGATAATTAAGAAAAGCATATATCTTTTTCACATACCCTCCTTTTCTCTTTAAGTCATAATTGCCAGGCTTCTTTTCCCTTTTTTTTTTTTTGGAAATAATTTCAAGCTTATAGAAAAGTTATAGAGTAATAATACTACGGAGAATGTCATGTACTCTACCCATTCACCTACCATTAACATTTAACTCATATACTTAATCACTCACTCTTTCTCTAAACTCACACATTCATTCACTCAACATTTTTTTTTCTGAACCATGTGGAGATAAGTTCTATACATCAGGGCTCTTTACTTCTAAAGGCTTCAGAATTTATTTCTTAAGGATAGGGCTATTCTTATATAACCACAATGTTGTTATCAATCTTCATAGATTTAATATTGCTACCATACTTTAATCAACCACCATATTCTATTAACTCAATAATGTACTTATAGCACTTTTTTTCCCCCTCCAATTCAGGATCCAGTCCAGGGTCAAGTATTGCATTCAGCTGCCATTAACCTAAAACACACAGCTTTCCTTTGTCTTTTATGATACTGACACTTTAGAAGAATACAGTCGCCCCCTTTTTTATATTAATAAAACATTTCCATTTTGACCTTTCTGATATTTCCTCATGATTCAATTCAGATTACGCATTCTCAGCCAGAAAACTACAGATGTGATGTTTTCTTCTCCAGGTGTCATATCTGAAGGCATATAAAATAAAGTCTAGCTGCCCCTCCTTGGTGATGTTAATTTTGATCACCCAGTCAAGGTGTTATCCAATTTCTTCAAAGAAAAATTATTTTTTCCCTTGCAACTAATAAGTAATCTGTGGGGAGACACTTTAAGACCATGAAAATATCTTGTCCCTCATCAACATTTCCCCCTAGATTTTAGCATCCGTTGGTGATCCTTGCCTGATCTAAACTTTAGTATAATGGCTGCAACATGCTAATTGTTCTAATGTCAGCATTCCCTCCACATTACCATTCATGACTCAGCATTCCACACTATTTCTTCCTCTATTTATCAATTTATGATCAGTAATGGATACATGAAGTCTTACTTTTCAATGGTTTATAATTCATCACTGTACTTTATTTTGGTGCTCAAACTGTCCCAGATTCACCCAGTGGGGGAGCCCCTTTAAGCTGGCTCCTTTAACTTCGTGACATGCCCCCCATCATTTTTTTATTTTCTTACTTTCATTTCCTTACATTCTAACATTTTAAAAAAACACTGTTCTGGGCTCATCTTGTACCTACCCTGTCTCTGCCCTGGATGCAGTTATCTCTCCAAACAGCCCTGGTTCCTTTCAATGGAGAATGGTGTTAGAGACCAAGATCCAGTGTAAAGGCCTTGTCTATTTCTATTGATTACTTTTCATTTTAAATGAGTCATATTTTCCTGCTTCTTTGCATGCTTCTTTTCTATTATAAGGTAGACAATTAGGTGTTCAGTTTGGTTCTGATGGCTGCTAAATTACTGGATGATCCTCTTGATCCTATCAGGCTTGGTTTTATACTTAAAGAAAGGTCTATTTCAGTTATGTCCTTAGTCCTAGCATATAGCCCTTACTCTAGGGTATGGCCCTTATTCCTAAAATGGGATCTTTCTGGTGTCTCAACAGAATGGCTAAGGTGCTCAGTGAGGTTTCTCCCCGCTGGCTAGGCCAGAACTCTCCATTCCTCTCAGGATGGCATGACCTCTGGTATGGCCATTCTCTTCCTAATCTAGTAGCAGCTGCTCTCTGCTAGGTCTCACCCTGTATACATACACATCTCAACTTCTGGGTCCCCTCCTGTAGCTCCCTTATCCCCAGTACCCTGCCATACAAATTCCAGCCTCTCAGCAGCCCTGAACTCTGTGAGACCACCATGCTTTTGCTAGGGCTCCTCCTCCCAGTACCATGGCAGGGAAAGTGCTCAAGCAGAAAACCAGGGCAAATGTGGGTGTCGCCTCATGTGATTCTCTTCTCTCAAGGATCACAGTCCTGGCTGCCTGTTGTCCAATGACTGATAACAACTGCCTCATATGCTGTCCAGGTTTCTAGTTTACTGTAGGAAGGTAAGCCCAGTGCCAGTCACCTCTCTTTTTCTCTTTATGCCTTCAACATTAAGCGGTGCTTGAGGAGCACACGGGGCTGCTCTTTTGGGAAGGGTTAAGAATCAAACACTTTGAGCGTGTAACAAATGCTCTTTATTGAAACATTTCAAAGAAACTCTTTTTCTAACAATCTGTTTCTTGCAAATGTATGTGTTTACTTTTATTGCAGCACTGTGGCAAGAGAAACACTCTCTAGCAGTCAGGCAATTCTAAAAAAAAATGGCTAGGAAGTGTCTCTCTTCCTTCCAGAAAGCTGATACTCACTTCAGATAGCCAGCTGGCTATCACTCTGACATATATTTACATTTATTTCCATAACTCTTCCTCCAAGTGGCATAACAAAACAGTATAGTCTACCCAAAGAAATAAAAGTTCGTTACTATTCTTCATTTTTCTTGTTTATGTGCATGTACTTAGGGGTGGGGAGAAGACTTCTTTTCATATAAATAATTTTCTGGTGTATTTCCATTTCCGCTTCTAACCACTGGTGAGAAAATAATCAGAAAAAAATAGTCAAAAAGAAGACTTGAAACCCAGATACAAAGTTAGTCAAAAAGAAAGTGGCGAACAAGAATAGTATTTCCATCAAATACTGTGAGAGAAGAGGATTTTCAGAACAATGGAGAATAGAGCTTTCCCTCCACCAGCCAGCAGATTCATGCCAATGGCGCACACGCACGCACACACACACAGCGTTCCAAACAGTGTGTCAGGCAGAAATGTGGGACGACCTCTACTTCTTGAGCAGATATTTTCTATATTAGAAACCCACACTGCAGCCAATCTAATTCATTTTCTCAAAAGGAATCAATGCATGGCAAGTTATATCCTTCTTCAGCTTTTCTTCAGATCCCCTAGAACTAAAAGGCAAGCATCTAATGTAAACACGGTATTTGTCCTTTTGCCCTCCTCAATGTCCAGGCACTCCCTATCCTATAAAGACTCAGGTCAGTCTTTCATAGCTCTCAGTGTCTCCATGTGGACCCTGGTGAATTCTGTTTCCTCAAGTCAGCATGTGTCCAGCACTCTAAGTACCAATTCTTCTGTGGTTTCCCATTTCCCAGAAATACAGTCAGAGCCCCTGGGCTTGACAGACCAAGTCCTCCATGATCTGCTCCCTGCTCACCTTTCTATTTCATTTCCCAACACTTTACACCCCATCACTAGTGAAAACCTTGTAGTCATTTCCCCTTCATGAAGCACCCTCTCCCACCTTTCCTCTCTTGACTAACTCACTGAGGCTTGACAGCCTCTGGGAAATATTCTGTGATCACCATTCAAAGCTGGGTTAGTGCCCCAACCTTCGTACTCTCACAGCATCTGTGCTCACCTTTGTAATAAATACCGTTTACTGAGGGCTTATGACATGCTAAGCACTCTAGGCACTTAACATGCATGACCTCACTGAGTGCTCACACTAAGTGTGTAAAGTAAGTGTTGTCATCAGTCTACTCTACAGATGCGCAAACGCGCAGAGAGGCTCAGCGGCTTTCCCCAGGTCATACAGCTGGTGAGTGCTGGAGCTGAAGAGCCTACAGGCTTTCGATACAGAGCACTTTAACACATTTAACTGAAAACTTAACAGTATAACTCGTGTTTCAGGGAAAGGCCTAGAATGGCGACAAATGGTGACCCCGTGACAACCCTAAAAGGGAAGGAATAAGATGTGAAAAACTCGTCAAAATTCTTTAGAAGAGGATGCCATAAAAATACTCATACACTAATATCGACTATGACACTCATAATAAAGACCAACATATTTCATCAGAATGGTGTGACCAGGAATTTCTAAGAGTCCAGGAATATACACAGGGCTCAAGCTAAAAATGCTTAAAAGTAGTGTGGGAAATGGAGAAGGATGTTCTTACTAGGAAGAAACAAAGGGTATATTAGATCAAAGATTAAAAGGACCTCTCAGAGGGCAGAATCTGGAATATTTATATAATTAAATATTCCATTCTCAACAAGTTCTTATACTATACAACCAATAGGATCACTCCTCTATTAGGGGTAACATCTCCTACACAAATTGCCTAAGTGAGGCTTAGTGAATAGGCTAAAATCCGGTTGTACTTTATCTGGGCCCTGTATGTCACTGATCCAATAGGCCCATTTCTAGCCCCAAAGTGTGGAGTTGGAGGCGTGAATAGGAATGTCAATGACCAGCTGCTTCACAAACGCCACACTGATAGTCACATGAAGAATAACTCAGAGAGGCTGAGTATTTCAACACAGCACATCACCTCCTCATACAGGTTACCCTTCTTCACGCTGCAGACCTTGACTGTAAAGGAGGACATTCAACCTCATGTCATAATAAATATCAGCCAGAGTCAAACTGATCACTGCCAGCTGGGCTCGACACTTCCGAGGAAAGTTGAAAAAAAAAATGGAAAAGGACCAAAAGTAGATATGTAAAAATCGCTGAAACCTAACCTGAGGTAGGAAACTCACATGGAAAGTTTATTAACCTAGGGAAGAGAAAACAAAGAAGGCTCCACCACTTAACATCATTTCAAGCACCACCCTGCCAAGAATAATGGATAGCATTTTTCTTTCTCCACCAAAGATAGAGCAGAGAAACCAGTTTTAACCTAAAGTATGAGAATGTTAGCTTCAATATGAAGACTTTCCCAAAAGCAAGAATTTTTAACTAAGGAATATGCAGCCTGTACACCCATGACATGACTGCTGTGATAATTATCAATGTGCTCCCAAATTGCTATTCGAATAGCGCTGGTATTCATAACTCTGCCTCTTGGAAGTTGCAATAATAACTGATGACGGAACTGTTTACTGAGTGCCTTACTATAGGCTAAGGTTACTCGGAGAGACCTGAAAAGGAAGCCAGCTCTGCTACTGCTGTGGGACTCACATTCAGTCCTCCCTGTTTCAAAGTCCAATCTCTTAACCACAGGGAAAAGACACATGAAATTTACTACCTATAAAATGGGATAATACTTGCCTCATGAGACTCTTGGAAGGATTCAGTAAGTTAATCACAAAATATTTAGCCTGTGCCTACCACATAGTAAGCACTTAATAAATGTTAACTTTATTGACAGATAATTTTAACCTTGCCTGGGTCAACTTCTTCTAGTTATTCAGTCTCTGATTCTATTAAAGCCAAAATAGAAAGTTTATGTCAGTGGGGCAAAGATAACTTCAAGATGAAAAAGAAATGGTCATGCATTCAACCATTCAGCCCATCCATATCCATCCACTTCCTCAACAGACTTTTACAGAGCCCCTCCTGTGCAGAATATGAAGACAAAAATGACACAGCCCACAGCTATGCTCAAAGAATACGACCATCATCTTATCATGAACCACAAACACCCTGAAAACACTAACTGTGCACCAGCACAGTTCTAAGTACCCTAAGCACTGTGGGCATGTGTGTGTGTGTATATATGTACCCTTTTAATCCTCACAACAATCTGTGGCTGTAAGTACTATTATCCTCAATTTACAGAAGAAAAACTGAGGCACACAGAGGATAAGTAACTTGCTCTAGGTTACACAGCTTATAAAATGGCGGAGCTGGGATTCAACACGAGGCTCTCAGATTTCAGAGTCTTGGGCTCTAAACCACTTGATAGACTGCCTTTCCCGAGGCTTGACCACCAAGAACTAGAGCGAGGACAGACTATGATAAGGGCCCAGCAGAAACATAAATAAAGAACAGTGGCCCTGGGTGAACTGTGCTATCTTTACACCTAACAGAGAACAAGCCCTTTAACTACAGAATGATGTGTGTGAGCACAGGGTACCAACCCAGCCTAAAAGCCTGCACAAAACACTTGTGTCTGCCACTCTGAAGGGCCTTCTGCTCAGTGATTTAACACCTGCTGAAGGGAGAGAGGAGAGCTAAGAGCCTGGGCTTTGCAGGCAGACAGCCTGATTTTCAGTCACAGGTCCTCCAACATAGCCTTACAAATTACCTGACCTTTCTCTGTGCTTCAGCATCCTCACTGCAAGGATTAAATGAGATAATTTATAAAAGGGCTTAGTTCCAGTACCTGCCACTAAAGACTACAAAGAAAATAATAATAAAAGTAATAAATACTTGCTGTTTTGCTTCGAGACTCAGTCCTAAGCCATATGGGAAAACACCAACGAGTAGACAATAAAGGTCTATAGACCAAGGAAAATGCAATCTATAGGATCTGAAATACACTGTGGATTCATTACCAATAAGCACGAACTATTATAACTCAAAAATATTATAAAACTGTGTTTCAAAATGGTAGGGAATAAAAAACTACTTCCATTTTAAGAGAGAAGAGTAGCTGTTGTGTCCTGAGGGCCTACTCTGTTCTTAGCCCTATAACATGCACTTCACAGATGCTATTCAATCTTCAACACCACTCAGAGGTTCATCAAATGATCCCAATTTTACAGATGAGGATTCTGAGCCTCTCAGGGGTTAAGTGATGGGCTCCACCTCACACCACAATAAGCAGCAGAGACTGCTGTTTAAAACTGAAAGACTGACCAGTGAGGCAAGAGGGACATAATCTCAGGTTCAAATACAGCCACTCCACAGAGCATTGCCTTGGCATCAATTGGAATCTCATCAAGCAACATTCAATAAAACCCAGCTCTCATTACCAAGATGTGTTCCGTGCTTTAAAGAAGCCCAAATCACTCAAAGGTCATGATATGTCACCCATCAAAGAGAGAATTCTATTACAGATCTCCTTCTATCATCCAGCTTAGTCATAATGTTCCTTACGAACACTATCACAGAGGGATAATTTACAAATTTCTATGGCTATCCAGAAGTGGCTAGATTTCCACAACAAATTGGGTTCTAGAGTCGGGACACGGGTGAAATGAAGTAACATTAACAGCATAACACAAAGTATGTGTTTGGGGTGAGAGTAGATGGAGAAGGAAAAGGTAAATCAAGATATCCTTTTCTGAGCAGAAAACATGGACTACTCATGAGAGTTGGCAGTGAAAGGTTGATGTTATGAGAGTAGCTTTTGGGAAAAGAAAATACCCTCCTTGGGAAACAAAAGATCTCGTTTAATTTGCTTAGATGTCTTTTTTTCCCTTGGTGAGCTACTGATGTATTTTTCCATTTTCTCCATCCCATTATATAATCTCCCCAAGTCAGATAAGCATTAAGAAAAGCGGGAGGAAGAGCCAAGATGGCGCCGTGAGTAGTCCTCTTTGTCTCTCACCCCTCGAGTCTACAATTATTTGGACACTTATCGCTTGACAAAGGATATCCAGACAGCATCTCAGGACGTCTGAGACACCCACGCGACTATACATCGGAAGGCGGATGGACTTTCCTCCGGGAGGATGTGGAAATAGGTGAGGGCTCTCCGACCCCGACGGGCAGCCTGGTACCCGCAAGCGGCTTTCTTCCAACGGACGCCCCCAGAGGATCCACGCACGTCTAGGGCAGGAGCGAGAACACAACAGAGGAGCGACGGTGGAAACAGGTGACCAGAACCCTACCTAAACCCCCTGCAATTACTCCTAAACGCACAGGGAAACTTTGGAGTTGCACACCTGAGCCCGCGGGGAGAGTCTCTCCCCACCATTGGCGGGGGGATCCAGCCTGGTGCTCGGGGCGCCCGGAGGGTCCCAGAGAGAGACACGGAGGGCACGGAGATCTCCCAGCTGCCGTTGCCCGCCCCGTGGGACTAGGGATTGCCGGAGATCTCGGAGAGGACCGGGGCGGGGGGAATTTTCAAAGGCCGGTCCTGCGACCCGGAGGGGAAGCGCCGGAGCTCCGCCCGGGCAGCAGACAAAACTCTCTGTCTGCCATTAGCAGAGGGGCAACGCTGAGCATTCACGGCTCCAGGAGAGGGCCGGAGAGAATCCCTGAGGGCGGGGCGACCCCCAGCTGCCGTTGCCCGCCCCGTGGGACTAGGGATTGCCGGAGATCTCGGAGAGGACCGGGGCTGGGGGAAGTTTCAAAGGCCGGTTCTGCGACCCGGAGGGGAAGCGCCGGAGCTCCGCCTGGGCAGCAGACAAAACTCTCTGTCTGCCATTAGCAGAGGGGCCACGCCCAGCATTCACGGCTCCGGCAGAGGCCAGGAGAGAAGCCCTGAGGGCGGGGCGACCCCCAGCTACCGTTGCCCGCCCCGTGAGGCTAGGGATTGCCGGAGATCTCAGAGAGGACTGGGGCTGGAGAGAGTTCCAGAGACCCAGCTTAGTAGCCTAGGGGGAAACCCTACAGGCTCACAGCAGCCTTAGGGAAAGCCTCTGCACAGCACCAGTAGAAGGCACCCAGCCGCCAGCCACAAGGCTGGAAGACCCCAGGGCAAAAGCAGCATAGCTAGGTGTACTAACCACAGACTGTAGAAGATGCCAATAGCTCTCCTGCGACCTATAGAGGACAAGTGAGATTTGGTGGGTGCCGACAGCAACGGAGCGACAAATATAAGTGATCCCACCCCTGGCTGCTGGAAAAGCCCATAACACCGTTGCAGACCCCAAGGAGAGAGCACATCTAGGTGGGCTGCAACAGTAGGCACCTGCAACCTGAAGCCCCCCTGTGACGGCCCCCACGGCAGAGGAGGGAATCCAAAGGGCCACTGTGGCTACGAAGAGGGGCCCAGGCCCAGTTAGCAACTACGGACAGGATTCCTGGTTGGTGAAATATAAACAGCTGCTCCTCCCACCGCAGCAGCTGAAACAAGTGAAAGGAGCAACTAAACTCTATTTCCATGCGGAGGCACAAATCAACAACATCAAGCAATATGAAAAAATACATTAAATCTCCAGAACAGAAAGAAAGCAACAAATACACAGAAAACAATCCCAAAGAAAATGAGATGTATAACCTAAATGACGATGACTTCAAAACAGCCATCATTAAGATTCTCAATGAGTTAAGAGAGAATTCTGACCGACAACTCAACGAGTTCAGGAGCTATGTCACAAAAGAGTTTGATACGATAAAGAAGAACCAAACAGAAATATTGGAAATGAAGAACACAATAGAGGAGATTAAGAAAAATCTAGATGCTCTGAACAGTAGGGCCGATAATATGGAGGAAAGAATTAGCAATTTGGAAGATGGCAATATAGAATTGTTGCAGGCAGAGGAGGAGAGAGAAGCAAGACTTAAAAGAAATGAAGAAACTCTCCGAGAATTATCAGACACAATTAGGAGATGCAACGTAAGGATTATAGGTATACCAGAGGGAGAAGAGAAGGAGAAAGGGGCAGAAAACCTATTCAAAGAAATAATGGCTGAGAACTTCCCCAATCTGGTGAGGGAGATGGATCTTCAGGTGACAGAAGCCAATAGATCTCCAAACTTTATCAATGCAAGAAGACCAACTCCACGGCATATAGTAGTGAAGCTAGCAAAAGTCAACGACAAGGAGAAAATATTAAGGACAGCCAGGCAAAAGAAACTAACCTACAAAGGAACCCCCATCAGGCTATCAGCAGATTTCTCAGCAGAAACTTTACAGGCTAGAAGAGAGTGGAATGATATATTCAAAAATCTGAAGGACAAAAATCTACAGCCGAGAATTCTCTACCCAGCGAAAATATCCTTCAAATACGATGGAGAAATAAAAACTTTCCCAGATAAACAAAAATTAAGGGAGTTCATTGCCACAAAACCTCCTCTTCAGGAAATCCTCAGGAAAACCCTCATTCCTGAAAAATCCAAAAAAGGAAAGGGGCTACAAAACCAAGAGCAGAGGAGATAAGTAGAAGGACAACAACAGAGAGTAGCAGCTCTACATCAGAACAGATTAAACCATGGGACGAGAAACAAAGGAAACTGAAAAAAACCGGAAAACAAGACACAAAATGGGAGTGGTAGGCCCCCACGTCTCAATAATCACTCTAAATGTAAACGGATTGAACTCCCCAATCGAAAGACACAGAGTGGCAGGATGGATCAAAGAACAAGATCCAACAATATGCTGCCTCCAGGAAACACACCTCAGCCCCAAAGACAAACACAGACTCAGAGTGAAGGGATGGAGAACAATACTCCAAGCTAATAATGAACAAAAGAAAGCAGGTGTCGCTATACTAATATCAGACAAGGTAGATTTCAAAGCAAAACAGATAAAGAAAGATAAAGAGGGACAGTATATAATGATAAAAGGGACTCTCCACCAAGAAGACATAACACTTATAAATATATACGCACCCAACACAGGAGCACCAAAATTTGTAAAGCAACTCTTAATAGAACTAAAAGAAGACATCAACAACAATACAATAATAGTAGGGGACCACAACACACCATTAACACCAATGGACAGAACATCCAGACAGAAAATCAACAAGGAAATAATAGAATTAAATGAAAAATTAGACCAGATGGACTTAATAGATATATATAGAACACTTCATCCAAAAACAGCAGGTTACACATTCTTCTCAAGTGCACATGGAACATTCTCAAGGATTGACCATATTTTGGGAACCAAAGCAAACATCAATAAATACAAGAGAGTTGAAATAATATCAAGCATCTTTTCTGATCATAACGCTATTAAACTAGAAATCAACTACAAGAAAAAAGCAGAGAAAGGTGCAAAAATGTGGAGACTAAACAACACGCTTCTCAACAAACAATGGATCATTGAAGAAATTAAAGAAGAAATCAAATATTATCTGGAGACAAATGAAAATGAGAACACGACATACCAAATCATTTGGGATGCAGCAAAAGCAGTCCTAAGAGGGAAATTCATCGCAATACAGGCTCACCTCACTAAACAAGAAAAAGCTCACGTAAGCAACCTCAAACGACACCTAACAGAACTAGAAAAAGAAGAACAAACAAAGCCCAGAGTCAGTAGAAGGAGGGAAATAATAAAAATAAGAGCAGAAATAAACGATATTGAAACAAAAAAGACAATAGAAAGGATCAATGAAACAAAGAGTTGGTTCTTCGAAAGAATTAACAAAATTGACAAACCCCTAGCCAGACTCACCAAGAAAAGAAGAGAGAAAGCACAAATTAATAAAATCAGGAATGACAGAGGAGAAATCACAACAGATACCAATGAAATACAAGAGATCATAAGAGAATACTATGAAAAACTATATGCCAACAAATTGAACAACTTGGAAGAAATGGACAAATTCCTAGACTCCTACAATCTCCCCAAACTGAATCAGGAAGAAATGGAGAACCTGAATAGACCAATCACAAGTAAGGAAATAGAAACGGTAATCAAAAACCTCCCCAAAAACAAGAGTCCAGGACCAGACGGCTTCTCTGGAGAATTCTACCAAACATTCAAAGAAGACTTTATACCTATTCTCCTCAAACTGTTCCAGAAAATTGAGAAAGATGGAGAACTCCCTAACACATTCTATGAAGCCAACATCACTCTGATCCCCAAACCTGACAAGGACAACACAAAGAAGGAGAACTACAGGCCGATATCACTGATGAACATAGATGCAAAAATCCTCAACAAAATTTTGGCAAACCGATTACAGCAATACATCAAAAAGATTATACACCATGATCAAGTGGGATTTATACCAGGGACACAGGGATGGTTCAACATCCGCAAGTCAATCAACGTGATACACTACATCAACAAAATGAAAAACAAAAACCACATGATCATCTCAATAGACGCAGAGAAAGCATTCGACAAGATCCAACACCCATTTATGATAAAAACCCTCAGTAAAATGGGTATAGAAGGAAAGTACCTCAACATAATAAAGGCCATATATGATAGACCCACAGCCAACATCATACTCAATGGACAAAAGCTGAAAGCCATCCCTCTGAGGACAGGAACAAGACAAGGGTGCCCACTTTCACCACTCCTATTCAACATAGTACTGGAGGTGCTGGCCAGAGCAATTCGGCAGGAAAAAAAAATAAAAGGAATCCAAATAGGTAACGAAGAAGTAAAACTCGCGTTGTTTGCAGACGACATGATCTTATACATAGAAAACCCCAAAGAATCCACAGAAAAACTATTAGAAATAATCAACAACTACAGCAAAGTAGCAGGGTATAAAATTAACGTGCATAAATCAGTAGCATTTCTATACACTAACAATAAACTAACAGAAAAAGAACTCAAGAACTCTATCCCATTCACATTCGCAACGAAAAGAATAAAATACCTTGGGATAAACTTAACCAAGGAAGTGAAGGATCTATACAATGAAAACTACAAGACTTTCTTGAAAGAAATTGACGATGACATAAAGAGATGGAAAGACATTCCTTGCACATGGATTGGAAGAATAAACATAGTTAAAATGTCCATACTACCTAAAGCAATATACAGATTCAATGCTATCCCAATCAGAATCCCCAGAACATTCTTCACAGAAATTGAACAAACAATCCTAAAATTCATATGGGGGAACAAAAGACCACGAATTGCTAAAGCAATCTTGAGCAAGAAAAACAAAGCCGGCGGAATCACAATCCCCGATTTCAAAACATACTACAAAGCTACAGTGATCAAAACAGCATGGTACTGGTACAAAAACAGGTCCACAGATCAATGGAACAGAATTGAAAGCCCAGAGATAAAACCACACATCTATGGACAGCTAATCTTCGACAAAGGAGCAGAGGGCCTACAATGGAGAAAAGAAAGTCTCTTCAACAAATGGTGCTGGGAAAACTGGACAGCCACATGCAAAAGATTGAAAATCGACCATTCTTTTTCACCACACACCAAAATAAACTCAAAATGGATCAAAGACCTAAAGATTAGGCCTGAGACAATAAGTCTTTTGGAAGAGAATATAGGCAGTACACTCTTTGACATCAGTTTCAAAAGAATCTTTTCGGACACTGTAACTCCTCAGTTGAGGGAAACAATAGAAAGAATAAACAAATGGGACTTCATCAGACTAAAGAGCTTCTTCAAGGCAAGGGAAAACAGAATTGAAACAAAAAAACAGCTCACTAATTGGGAAAAAATATTTACAAGCCACTTATCCGACAAAGGGTTAATCTCCATAATATACAAAGAACTCATACTGCTTAACAACAAAAAAACAAACAACCCGATCAAAAAATGGGCAGAGGACATGAACAGACATTTCTCAAAAGAAGATATGAATATGGCCAATAGACACATGAAAAGATGTTCATCATCGCTAATCATCAGGGAAATGCAAATCAAAACTACACTAAGATATCACCTTACCCCCGTTAGATTGGCAAAAACATCCAAAACCAAGAACGACAAATGTTGGAGAGGTTGTGGAGAAAGAGGAACCCTCATACACTGTTGGTGGGAATGCAAACTGGTACAGCCACTATGGAAAACAGTATGGAGATTTCTCAAAAAGTTAAAAATAGAAATACCCTATGACCCAGCCATCCCATTACTGGGTATCTATCCTAAGAACCTGATATCAGATATCTCAAGAGTCCGTTGCACCCCTATGTTCATCGCAGCATTATTTACAATAGCCAAGACGTGGAACCAGCCTACATGCCCAGAAACTGATGATTGGATAAAGAAGATGTGGTATATATACACAATGGAATACTACTCAGCCATAAAAAAAGACGAAATTGGCCCATTCACAACAATGTGGATGGACCTCGAGGGCATTATGTTAAGCGAAATAAGTCAGTCAGAGAAAGACGAACTCTATATGACTCCACTCATAGGTGGAAATTAGTATATTGAGAAGGAGATCTGATCGGTGGTTACCAGGGAAAAGGGGGGGTGGGGGGAGGGTACGGAGGGGGAAGTGGTGTACCCACAACATGACTAACAAAAATGTACAACTGAAATTTCACAAGCTTGTAATCCATCATAACATTAATAAAAAAAAAAAAAAAGATATCCTTTTGTAATTTTGCTTATAACAGAGCACCCTTATCACAAATAGCCAAATCAATGACTCTCAAACTTTCTTACTTATAGTTTTCTATGCGTCACCCAGCCCTCAAGAACAAAAGAGAGCAGCAAGAAAGTTCACTGTGTAAATTCTCAGATTTGTGTCTGCTTCTAATACTTCCAAAATATGAACTCCATCCCTGAGGGTAGAGTCCATGTTTTGGTCATCGCCGTATTCTCAGTACAACACAGAGACGAGTATACTGTAGGACTTCAATAAATATGGCTGGATGTTCACGCCCAGCATGATACAAAACTGCAGAGGAGAAAAGTTGTGACGGGCTTCCAGAGGCAGGATTGCTTACCCCATTCAAGCAGGCCTCAGCACCAAACTGGTATTTGCAGTTTAGCAGTTATAGAAATGTGGGATCATGAGAGATCAGATTTTCTGAAATTTTTTTTTTGGAACAAATATATATTACACTTTGAGGGCAAAAAATGCCTTCCAACCCCTTTTGACTATTCAAAATATTTGCCAATATTTTGAAATACTTACCAGCCTAAAATATGCCTTCTAGTCTGTTTCAGAAATATGATTCATATATGTGAAAAACTTAATGCTAGCAGTGTGCTAGATACAGCCGACACAAAGAAGAACAAGGCTGGGGCTATTATAGTTTAATAGAGACACAGACTGTAAACAAATAATTACAATACCATACAATTAGTGCTTTCGGCAAAGAGGAACCAAGTGTGTGCGGGAGGGTGCAGAGGAGGGAATGACTAACTCTGTTGCACGTTTCAATCCCACGTAGTGAGAAAGGATCTTTCTTTTCCCAATGTGCTTGGTAATTTCCTTGTCCAACCCTCATTATTTTCTTTAAAGCAATAAAGCAGCACAGTCTATCTATACACAGGCATACCTCGGAGATACTGTGGGTTCAGCTCCAGACCACAGCAATAAAGCGGTATCACAATCAACCAAGTCACATGAATTTTTTGGTTTCCCAGTGCACATAAAGATATGTTTACACTACACTGTAGTCCATGAAGTGTGCAATAACATTGTCTAAAAACCCAAACTGTATACCTTAATTAAAACATACTTTATTGCTAAAAAATGCTAACCATCATCTGAGCCTTCAAGTCATAGATTTTTTTGGAGGTAAAGGGTCTTGGCTCGAGGTTGATGGCTGCTGATTGCTCAGGGTGGTGGTTGCTGAAGGTTGAGATGGCTGTGGTAATTTGTTAAAATATGACAACAAAGAAGTTTGCCACATCGACTGACTCTTCCTTTCACAAACAAGATGCTGTTTGATAGCATTTTACCCCTAGTAGAACTTCTTTCAAAATTGGAGTCAATCCTCTCAAACCTGCTGCTGCTTTATCAACTAAGTGTATGTGATATTCTAAATCGTTTGTTGTCATTTTAACAGTCTTTACAGCATCTTCAGCAGGAGTAGATTCCATCTCAAAAAATCACTTTCTTCGCTCATCCATAAGAAGCAATTCCTCATTCACTGAAGTTTTATCATGAGATTGTAGCAATTCAGTCACATCTTCAGCCAATTCTAATTCTATTCCTCTTGCTATTTCTTTTTTTAAGATTTTATTTTTCCTTTTTCTCCCCAAAGCCCTCCAGTACATAGTTGTACCTCTTTAGTTGTGGGTCCATCTAGTTGTCACATGTGGGATGCCACCTCAGCATGGCTTGAAGAGTGGCGCCACGTCCGTGCCCAGGATTCGAAGCGGCGAAATCCTGGGCCACCGAAGTGGAGTGTGCGAACCCAACCACTCAGCCATGGGGTCGGCCCCTCCTCTTGCTGTTTCCATCACATCTGCAGTTACTTCCTCCACTTAAGTCTTGAATCCCTCAAAGTCATCCATGAGGGTTGGAATCGACTTCCAAATTCCTGTTAATGTTAATATTTTCACCTCTTCCCATGAATCACAAATGTTCTTAATGGCATCTAGAATGGTGAATCCTTTCCAGAAGGTTTTCAATCTACTTTCCCAAATCCATCACAGGAGTCACTATCTATGGCAGCTATAGCCTTACAAGATGTATTTCTTAAGTAATAAGACTTGAAAGTTGAAAGCACTCCTTGATCCATGAGCTGCAGAATGGATGTTGTGTTAGCAGGCATGAAAACATTAATCCTGTTGTACATCTCCATGAGAGCTCTTGGGTGACCAAATGCATTGTCAATATGCAGTAATATTTTGAAAGAAGTCTTTTTTTTTCTGAGCAACAGGTCTCAACAGTGGGCTTAAAATATTCAGCAAATCATGTTGTAAACAGAGGAGCTGTCATTCAGGTTTTGTTGTTCCATTTATACAGCACAGGCAGAGTACATTTAGCATAATTCTTAAGGGCCCTAGGATTTTCAGGATGGTAAATGAGCATTGGCTTCAACTAAAAGTCACCAGTCTCAAGAGCCCCTAACAAGAGTCAGCCTGTCCTTTCAAGCTCTGAAGCCTGGCAGTGACTTCTCCTCTCTAGCTATGAAAGTCCTAGATGGCATATTCTTCCAATGGAAGGCTGTTTCAGCTACAGTGAAAATCTATTGTTCAGTGTAGCCTCCTTCATGAATTATCTCAGCCAGATCTTCTGGATAACTTGCTGTAGCTTCTACATCAGTGCTTGCTACTTCACCTTGCACTTTTATGTTATGGAGACGGCTTCTTTCCTTAAACCTCATGAACCAACCTCTGCTAGCTTCAAACTTTTCTTCTGAAGCTTCCTCCCCTCTCTCAGCCTTCAGAGAACTGAAGAGAGTTAGGCCCTCGCTCTGGATGAGGCTTTGGCTTAAGAGAATGTTGTGGCTGGTCGGATCTTCCAACCAAGACCACTAAAACTTTCTCCACATCAGCAATAAGGCCGTTTTGCTTTCTTATCATTCACGTGTTCACTGGAGTAGCACTTTTAATTTCCTTTAAGAACTTTTCCTCTGCATTCACAGCTTGGCTAACTGTTTGGTGCAAGAGGCCTAGCTTTTGTCCTATCTCAGCTTTCAACATACCTTCCTCACTGAGCTTAATCTCAGACTTGAAGTGAGAGACTTGCGCCTCTTCCTTTCACTTGAACACTCAGAGGCCACCG
Organism: Equus quagga; assembly: GCF_021613505.1. NCBI lineage: Eukaryota > Metazoa > Chordata > Mammalia > Perissodactyla > Equidae > Equus > Equus quagga. Next base: position 143,998,040 of record NC_060268.1, read on the forward strand.
CAGGATTATTAATTGGCCTAATTTCAACATTGTGGTGTCTCAGAGAACAGGCCAGAGGAGAGGAAGAGAAACAGGGGAACGGCAGGTCAGTGGAGCAGTCAGAACACGTACAACATTTACCAATTAAGTTCACAGTCTTGTCTTATGTGGGCGCAGTTCGTGGTGCCCCAAAACAACTATGATAGTAACATCAAAGATCACTGATCACCATAACAAATAATAACGGGAAAGTTTAAAATATTGCGAGAATTACCAAAATGTGACACAGAGACAAGAAGCAAGCAAATGCTGGTGGAAAATGACGCCGACAGACTTGCTCGAACAGGGTTGCCACAAACCTTCAATTTGTAAAAAGTGCAATATCTGCGAAACACAGTAAAACAAAGTATGCCTGTACTAAATACTTTACATAGTCACCACGCTCCTCAATCATCATCCTACCCCCATGAAAAACTGCACCTTGCTTTCATATACACTAGTTAAATAAGAAGTTTCTAAATTAATGATCAGCGACACCGTAATACTGGCTGCTAAAAAACACACAAAATTTGAGTGTTTAACTGAGCTGTATCAGAATTTTTTGGCCCTAGTGTTTTCTCCAAAGTCCCTGGCCTTCTTATAGCCAATTAAAACTGTATGTAATTTTCTATCCAAAAATCTTAAAGATACAAGTCAAAGGAATGATTTATCTAAAATTATGACATCATCATTAGCCATTCCTCTTACTAAATTATTTAAATGCTATCCCTCTCAAAGAAAGATTTGAGGCAACATACAACAAAAGACACATATGCACTTGGAAGGAACAGTCACAGATATCAAGTCATAAAATAAAAAAAGAAATTGGTCTTCCAACCACAAGATAATGCTGTTGGTGTTTTTGAATATTAAAATGATTTCTCAATTTCTGATAGCCAGAGCAAAAATGGAAATGGGGCAGGGCACATAATTCTAATCAAAAGAATACAAAAGGGCTTTCCCCCCTAAGTCCTGAGAAACAGAATCTTTTTTTTTTGAAATAACGGCTTGTACAATGCATGTAGAAGCATCATCACGTGGTTTCTTACATTTTTACTAAATAAAAGCTATAAGCATAACATTAAAGTGTGCCTCAGAGAAGAACAGGGAGGCACTGACAATCTAGAAATATACACCTTTTCCTTCTATCAAGTTTAAAAGTACTAAATAAGATGACTGAAAACACATTGAGTGGGAAGTATCATGGAGAGGTTGGTCCCCAAAACAAGATCTTCCAGGAAAAACTATTTAGATGTGGTCTTTTATACAGAATCCCAGAAATAACTGAAATAAAACGTTTTCAGAAATTTTAACAATTAGTTCACTACTCAGATACCTATCACCTCATTTAGCTGGAGCAGGCACTGTTCCCATGTTGGCCCTATCACCTATAGACTGATCTGTCACTTATCAGTGAAAATCCTGTTATCACCCACCTAACCAGAAGGGGAGGAGCCATTCTAAGTGTGCTCATGACTTTATTTCATATTTTAAAAGGAATATACACAGGTTACATGTGAAACCAGGTACCTGAGGGTTACTGTGAATATTCAATAAGAATATGATTACCCTTTGACCTTGTTCCCAATACAGATGCAGATGAAAAGAAGTTAATCTTATTAATTTGCTGTTTTCTTATTTAACCTGAGGGGTGACTCAAGAGCCACAAGGATTTAGGAGTTGTTTTGCAGAAGAAAAAGAATGCCTTCAAGGAAGTTATGACCACCAGATAACCAGTCCTTGGCTGCTGCTAATGCCTAGAAGTCTGATTGCCCAAGGGTTCATCTGGAGTGAAAGAAACACACATTTCCCCTTTGTTTCTCAGAAACTCCTCCTCCCAAGCCCCTTAACTCTATAAAATGCCCTGCTTTCTACTTTTGTTAAGACAGATTTGAGAGAACCTATCCTCCTGTCTTCTCGTTTTGGCCAATTTGAATAAACCTTTCGCCATCTCCAAGCACCAGTGTGTCAGTGATTGGCTTACTGCACATGGGGCACACAAACATGAGGTTAAAAGGTTCAGTATCACATGCTTGTACCTTCGTCTCTTCTCAATTTTTACTTTTCTTAATAGTAACAAGCTACTTATTTGTTTGGGGTAAGTGACACACTTTGTATATCTGTTTATCATTATAAATTCCCTTATCCTTGTATTCCAGGTAGGTCCTATTCATTACACAGAAACTTAGAAGCATACTGCAAGAAATAACATTTTGGTTGTCCTCAGGCATTTAGTACGGGGTGCTGAATAAAAATGGTCCAAGTGTTTGGCAGACAAATATTCCCTAGTTGGTGCTCCACAGGTCTATTATCATAATTAATACTGAATCAGGGCTAGGAGGTAGCACTACACAATGCACATGACAAAGGTCTTCTCAATGTCATTCAAACTTACCCAGTGATCTGACTTCTTCCTCCTGTCTGCTGCTGCCAGGACTTTCCCTAGCACAGGAGACCGGAACATGCCACCCCAAATATGCCCCTTTGGCATAACGGCTATTTTGAGCTAACTATTTTGAGAAACAGCAAACACAGAAGCTGCTCAGAAAACAGTATAAGTTACCCTTTTGTGAGGGAAATCTACATTTATAAAGGAAATCTCCATTTGTAAGAGTATTTCTCCTCTCTGTACCAGGAAGAGAAGGATACTCACAACAGACAGTTAACTGAGAAGGCAACTGCTTATATCTGCAGAACAAATCTTATCCTTGTTTACTGTACTTTTCCTGATCACCCTCCTACAACTTGCCTCCCCCACACCCATCCTTGTTTTAGCTGAAGACGCAATTTAAACCCAAATTCTAGTCACCTCTTTGAGTTACTCTTCACTGAGCTTCTCCCATGTATATATGAGATATACATGTTAATAAATTGTTAGTTTCTCTCTTGTCAATCTGTCTTTTGTTACAGGGCCCCCAGCTGAGAACCCTGAAAGATACAAAGAAAAATCTTTTTCCCTCTCCTACCCTAGTTACTCACTGCTTGAGGGAAACTTTAGGAGGTATCCTACCTATAGCAATCCCACTGTCTCCACTGATTGAGCACTTTATAAGCCAGCCACTGGCTGAGAGCAAGGGGCACTATTCCCCATATCATACAGATAAAGACACTAAAAGTCAGAGAGGAAGGCTAAGGAACCAGTTTGCAAGTGGTAGAGCCAGGATTCCAACCCAGATTTTGAGGCTAACTTCAGGCGTGGGACTGAATTATTTACACTCACGTGCATAGTTGAAGTTTGCATCAACTCAAATTATTTTATAAAGCTCTAACAATGCTAAAGGGCTTTGCTTTATAAATTACCTCCACAATCTTCCCAAAAATTCACCACTTGGGAGGTAGCATTTATGTCTTTAACCTTAAGACGAGTCAATCCATCTTTCTCTAGTGCTACATGGATCAGTTTTGGATTTCCTGCACTTGCTATGATCGTGAGAATAGACAGATAATTGATTTCTTTGAATGTGTAAGCCACTGATTATTTCAACTCACTTCAGCAGTCCACTTTGCGCAGTCCTGGGTACCAGGTGCCAAGTTAGGTGCTAGGAACAGTTAAAGTGACGCCCAGACTTGAGGAACTCAAAGGCTACTGGGGAACACACAATATGCCCAGTAACAAATGACCTAAGTGCCATATGAATCCAAAGGATGAGATAGCAAACCTTTTGAAAAGAGATACTGAGCTTGTGTACAGTGAAAATAGGATATTTTAAATACTCTTCTACTTTAAGGGGTCTGATATTTCCATATAACTTTTCAAAGAACAGGAACATTACACAAGCATTGAAATCTCACTGTAACTTTTACCAAAGTAAAATGGTGAAAAATAAGTAAAGAAAGAATTTCCTCCAAGAAGTTCTTTTATTTTACTTTAGGCTTCCATTTTTTCAAAAGATTATGATAGAACTGGCACAAGTCCAGATTACATTTTTTTCTCAATTCAAAATTTTGTTAAGATGAGTGCCTTCTTTTTTTTTTTTTTTACTTTATATAATAGTGCTTCCTTTGCTCTGGTTTTAAGCATAATGAATCAAAAGTACTCGTGAATATCAGTAAGCTTGGAAGTACAGCTCAAGACTCTGATCAGTCAGTGAATAGATACGTTTGATAATTCTATCAGTTTTAACTTTTGAATTAAAAAAAAATGAGAACAAGGAAACATCACCTTTTTTCTGTAATCTTATTTGTATCACTCAATATTTTGTATGTTAAAAAAAGTTCAGGGGCCGGCCCCATGGCTAAGTGTTAAGTTCGAGTGCTCTGCTTCAGGGGCCCAGGGTTTCACCGGTTCAGATCCTGGGCGCGGACATGGCACGGCTCATCAAGCCATGCTGAGGCGGCATCCCACATGACACAGCTAGAAGGACCCACAACTAAATTATACAACTATGTACTAGGAAGATTCAGGGAGAAAACGCACAAACACACAAAAAACGATTGGAGACAGTTGTTAACTCAGGTGCCAATCTTAAAAAAGAAAAAAAGTTCAGAACCTTTTTAAAGTTCATTATTTGTAAAAGGATACACACCCACACAAATAAATGTTTACATAATTTCTTAATTCTTTTTGTTGCAGGGAATAGTAAATAGATTCATTGTTATAAATGAGTATATAAACCTATAAGAAAAACACTAAATCTTGAATAGGAAAAAAGATTAAAAAATATGTGACATATTCAATTTATATATACATATATATGAATTAAATAAGGAAAGAGGGAAAATAGAAATGCTCAATAAACAAATGGCTAAATGAACCATGGTACTTCTAATATGAAATTCTATATATTCATTTAAAAAAAGGAGAGTTATTTGTATTATAGAAAGACTTCCATGATGAATTAAAAAATTGTTAAACCACACATTGCTCCCCCAAAATATATATAAGTTTTTAAAACCCTATAAAACTATGCATGTACCTGTCTATTCACACAATAAAAGGTCTACAAAGACACACAACTGATAAAAAGTAGTTAACACTAGGGATGGAAAGAGGATGGGGGAGAAAAGAGTCAAAGGGGACTTCATCTGTGGTGTTTAAATCTTTCATGAGGTATATACATGTATCATTTGCTAAACATACATGTATCATACATGTATCATAACTAAAAAGAAGTTAAAATAAAGCACTTGCCACATTAAAAATGGCCTCACAAACGGACATGGACATGCTGTTACCTAGTATCGAAAGAAATATAAATTGAACCAATACAACATTTTTCCTATTAATCAGCACTTAAAAATATTCAATGCTGGGGGCCGGCTCCATGGCCGAGTGGTTAAGTTCATGCGCTCCGCTGCAGCGGCCCAGGGTTTGGATCCTGGGCGCCGACATGGCACCACTCGTTCAGGCCACGTTGAGACAGCCTCCCACATCCCACAACTAGAAAGACATGCAACTAAGATATACAACTGTGTACAGGGGGCGGGTTGGGGAGATAAAGCAGAAAAAAAAAAAAAAAGATTGGCAACAGTTGTTAGCCCAGGTGCCAATCCTTAAAAAGAAAAAAGGAAGATTGGCAACAGTTGTTAGCCCAGGTGCCAATCTTTAAAAAAAAAAATATTCAATGCTAATGAGGATAAAATGAAATGAATGCCTGTACCTCCCACACAGGGAAGCATTTTGGCATTAGGTATCAAGAGCCTTAAAAGTGTTCATACCATTTGACTCCATTTCAGCTTGAATTTTCTTAAGGAAATAATTAGAAATAAGGATAAAATTTTGTATATCAATGTTTATCACTGCTTTCACCATTAAAATGCAAAATTACCTAGTTGACCAACAAAAGGGAAATGATTCAAGAAACTGTGAAATATCCACATGATAGAACAGTATGCAGCCGTTAAAAATTATATTCATGCAGAAATGCTTAAGATATATTAAATGGAAGCAAGATACACAACTATTTTTGTCAGTATAATACAATATATAAATATACACAGAAAAGGAATAAGCAAAATATACCAAGCAGGTTGACAAAATAATGGTTGTGTTTTCCTCTCTTTCTGGTTTACCTTTGCGGCCACAGCAACTACAACAGTTTCCAGCTTATAGTAGACAGCAGACCCGGCTGAATGAATCATTTTAGCCATTAAAAACAACAAATATTGCGTTTAAAAGTATCTAGTCCTTTTTATCTGTGCCCTGGATATTCATAAGAAATAGGTCAAACATTTGTTAAGAAGAGGTGCCTGTTTGGAGCACGGCAGTGGAAAACATCACTCACGGGGAAGGAGAGGTTTTGTCCCATCTGTTGGTAAAAAGACCACTTAGCAGGAATGATTTTGATGCTCCTTTCCATGCCTTTCCCAATGTGAGTGTGACTGAAGAGGCAGCTCCTTGGGAATTGGTAGGAGTGTTCTCGTGGTCTTTAATCTGCACTCTGACGATGTTCAGCAAAAAGGTTTGAGCCCTGGATTCCATGGATAACTAAGTATGTGAGCTCAAAAGATCTCTTTCACGCTTTACGTCTTGATTTCTACACCTACAAAATGTGATGGTTAGATAACCTACTTTCTAAGATTCATGCCAGCTGTACAATTAAATGAGTCTACCTTCTAAGTATTCTCATCAGACAGAAAACAGAAAGGTTGCTGATCACACCAGTATCACTGATCTTATTTACCCAAACTTAGAACTAGAAGCAAATCAGTGTAGAATTATTAGAGGAATGAAGAGGCATCTTACTGTTTGGTTTCTTATCTGAAACTGCACTGTGGCTGATGTGTTTTGCTTTGTTTTACTGGGATATTTGCAGGGAAAAAACATTTCAATAAACTTTATTTTTCAAGAATATTTTTCTTTTAATTCCTTTCCCAGATGGATGTCATCTGATGAAAAGAGAGCAACTTCTTTGCTTCTGCTGAACTCAGAAAAGTTTAACTTTTTATCCTCTGAGTAAAAACCTTGGTCCGCTTTCTTTCACTGGTGCCAAAGGAGGACTTGACTAACCTTTCGGGCATGAAACGGGGTCCACAGAGCTGAAGGAAGGAAGCTTATGGGTCACGATGAGCCTCAGAGGTAGCCAGACCTCCAGTCAACCTCCCAGGGGTCTGGTTTTGTTTGAGTTGCATTGCCAATGCTTTGTTCACGTCAACAAAAGACGCACTGACCCGAGTTATCATTACTGCACTTCTACAGATTTTCCACATTTATCACTGACTGGCCATATCTTTACAAGATGAGCATTTTTATCAGAAGACTAAATAATTTTTATTGAAAATATCTCTTATCTATATTATCTGTCTATATTCCTGAGCTCCTAAGTTTGGAGTCCTACAATGGAGTTTAAGAAATCAAAAGTCTTAACTCAGAGTAATCTCCTCAGACTTAAAAAGAGTCACTTTTGTGTCTCAGTCCCAACAGACTCGCAGCAGCCACAGAAGGTAGCAGCGGCCCTTCAAAGCATCAGCTCCCAGCCTGAATCCACCCTCTCTGACTTTCCAGTGGCCCAAGCCACTGATAACTCAGTATCTCCAGGCCCAAGGGGGATCAGTAGGAATCACCACTGGCTCACAGGCCCCTCTGCCCTCTAAAACCCCTCCCTCCAGTGTGGGAGGGCAGTTAGCTGCCAGATGTACAGCCAGGGACCCTTCACCGGCAGAGTATACTAGCAGCCTGCCTATCCCGTTCTTTCCAAGAGGAAATGGGTTGGAAATCCTGTACACTCATTCTTTTATTAATAAAACTTTTGGGGGACGAGGGCTCTATATACTAATATATACTCACTGAAGGGAAATTAGAAGAGAGGGGACAAGGCACTAACATTATTATGAATTTCTTGCCAACCTTTCTCATTTGAGATGTTTTTTAACAAAAACAGAATCCTAGACTATACCAGTCTTCATAGGTTGCATAACACCAGCCTATACAGCCACCTCTTATTATGTAACTCAGGCCTCACTTTACAGTATCTCCTGAATCGTATGTCCCACGTGGTTGGAGAAAATTCCCTATTTCTCTGACAGCCTCACTCATAAAGTGCGCTCAAAGCTCTCAGCTCGAAACCCCAGCTACAAAGAGGGTTCCTGAAACCAAAGGCCACCTCTACTCACACACAAAAGTACCTATCTTCACCAAAACAACAAAACTCCTTACATGAGAAAAAAATTCCATAGCTAACTAAATTCAGTAAACTCAGGGTTAACCCAAACCCAAAAGATGTCTAAGGTAAGACTTCCAGAGCCTTAACACACTAAATGTGAGATGTGAATGGCGTGTAGAGGCTGGTGGATATGCTGACCTGCCTCCCTTCACAAAGCTATTTGTCCCACCCCCTCTTTTGTTTTTCCCCATGGAGTCTTCTCCTAAGAATAGCGTCCCATAGAGTATATTCTAAGAAATGCTGCTGCAAAGTATTTCCTTAAAACAAGACCTAAATTCTTAGTGGGCTGATTCACTGAAATAGCTCTGTGGCCTCATCTTTGAGAATCAGAAGCCTACAATGGACCAGGCCTTCGACCGGAAACCTGACTCTCCTGCAAGTCAGCTCTAGCACCCGAGACTCTCTCACATCTCTGATTGAGACACTTCTTGGGAGAGGGAGCCAAGCCTAGTCTTCAAGGGTGTTTCCCCAGCCAGAGACATGAGTGCACCATGTTTCACAGTAGGGAAGTTCCTAGGCATAGTTTCAAGCTAGGCAAATGTAGCTGTTATTAATGTATTAGACTCAGTCTTTATACATTCCTCTTAACTAAACTGATATCCCTTCTTTCTTCCCACCCTTTAACTGAGTCAGGACCTCCCCGCCCCCAACATTTATTCCCTGTAATCAGAACCCTAATTTCCTCTGTGATCAACTAATTCAGAATAAGATGTGAGGGACTAATAGCTCCTTAGAACTACCAGAAATATTTGGATTTAAAAATGGTTAAATATTGAAATATTTGGATAAATGGTTGACAAAGCACCTTTTAATACATTAGACCACGTTTTTATTTACTGTATTAAACTGTTCGTTTTCATTAAAAAAATAATTACACATGTTCACCTTAAACATTATAAGAACTAAAGCCCTAAGAAAGAATTCTAGATACCTAGAATTCTACCACTTAAAGATAGTCCAAGTGAACATTTTGATTAATGTCTTTACAGGTTCTTTCCCTCTGTGCTTACAGTTTCTTTACTGAAATGTTAACTTTATATATTCTGTTATAGCCCACTGTTCACACATTCTGCCCCATGTCAATATTCTTCTTCATCACTGTCATGGTTACATAATATTCCATTATATAGACGAATTATAACATATTCATCCAAAGCGCTTTGGATGAACAATGTTCAGTTTCAAACAATGCTCATTAAGCATCCTCAAAGCCAAATCTCTGAACACAGCCCTACTCATTTCCTTAGCAACGACTCCTAGAAGCAGGCTCGCTGTGTCAAAGGAAGGACACACTGTTTCTCATTTGGTCACAGGAGACCCTGTAGGGAGAACAGCCTTTGAGTCATTTCAGTTTGCGTTTCTCTCAGCCTCCTGTGGCTGAACTTTCTCAGTCTGTTCCTGTTGCCTGTACTGTTAGTCTAATTATTATCTGCTTCTCAAGATATTCAAATCCTATAGTCTATTGGACATCCTTAGTTTGACAAGTTATCTGGCTTAACGTAGTCTCTTGGTCCTTTAAAGTAAGATCTGAAGTCATCCTGTCGGTTCATCCTTTTGTGTTCCTAAATTTTTATCCACCTGTCATTTCTCTGATACCTCTAACTGAATGACTGATAGGAATAAGCAAATAATCCAGGACCCTGTACTGATCCTTAAGCTCAAATCTTTTTTTCTTTCCACAGGAGCTTTCTAACCCACAGGCAAAATAACTCAAGGTTTGCAAACTCAGAACACGTGCCTCCAAATCTCAAATCCTACTGCTAAGAGCACTCACCTGGGAAGATGTCAGTGATAATAAAGTATAGTCTTCCCTGCCCCTACCCGGTCTCATGATATAACACTTCATTTACTTAGCATCACTCTGTTTATTTTTGTGGGACCGAGATGTCATCAGGACAATATGCGGTGGTATTTTTTTTTACATCAGAGGGTTTCCTGAGTGGAACAGTCGTAGGAGCTCAGGATTATTTTCTAGTCATCACTCTCATCTACACTGTACCATTAAGAAGGGTGAAGCTACAAAGCACAATCCAAGAAGAGTGACAGCATCAGAGCACAGCTGCCATCCAGGAGAGATACCTTTGACCATCTGTATACCTTCCTAGCACATGATTAAGCTCATACTGCATCTACCAGGCCACAAGATTCATTACATATTAAATGCTTGGTCTATTGTCAAGGAAGCCCTGGACGGGATTCAGACAAATCCAAAGAGCCCCAGTGTTTCTTGTGCGGGTACCATTAGCATTCTGGACAGGACAATCCTTCGTTGTGTGGGACTGTCCCAAGGACTCAGGGGCATTTAGTATCCCACCCCCTCGGGATGCTAAATGCTAATATTCACACCCCTCATCATCACTGCAAGAACCACAAATGTCCTCAGAGGTTTCTAAACACTAGGGCAGGATGTGGGGGGGACACCATTCCCAGTGGGAACCTCTGTTTCTACTTGGTGAGACAGAATTAACACTTAAGAAATGACAGAAAACATTATTATTCTGGATGGAACTGTGCAGTGCACGTTCTAAGCACCATAAAGGGTCAAAGGAGATGGAGGAAGGCTAAGACACAGAGTAAGCCGAGCTGTGAGCAGATAGAGATTTGCCACCTCTCTCAGGAGTCCAGTCCAGGGCTGAAGTTTGCCCTGAAATGCTTTCTCATCAACACCCTGGATTTCCCCTGCTTTAAGCTGATTACACGAGCTACTACAAGTAAAACACATCCTACACACTTGGCAATGTCAACTTTTAAAATGCTGTTATTGTTTCTGCCTTCCGGTTCAGGGCAAGTTTCCTCCTTGCATCCTGGGCATCCAGTGAAGGCAGGAAAACAGTGAGAGTCTTGGTGACAGTGAAGGACACTACCATCCGGCCCCTGTTGGGCTGCTCCAGAGAACTAAACCAGACGCACTGCCCCCTCACTGCAAGAGTGGCCCTCACTCAGGACTGAGGAGACCAGAACCTTACTTGGTTCCTCTCCACCCATGTCAGCTGTGGTCAAAGGGCCATTGTTTCCAGAGGACCAGCGTGTTTAAGCCTCTGGGAACAACGCCCCTTGTTGATCTTCCGTGTTCCAGTTGAATAAGGTCATTGACTGTTTTCAACCATGGCCACAATCAATATCTTCACCTTTTATTGTACAGCATTGGCAGTGAGGTGTTTTCTGATGTCATCGTTCTGCTCAGGTGAGACTGAAAAGGTCAGTGAATGAGCCATCCTTTATAGATCCTATTCAAAGTGCACTAATGACGCACCTTGTCCGAGGTATTACATGGGCCAGAGTTCTCAAAGTTCTGGAGCTTATTTAAAATGCAAAAAGCTTACTTAAAATGCAGATTTCTAAGCCTCAGAAAGTCTGATTCAGCAAGTTGTGGGGGAAGACACCTGCCATTTAACCTGTTTCTCATACAGGCACTCCATGGGTGCACTTTGTGAAACACTGCCACAAAATGATAGTAAACTAAATAAAACTAGAATCTCCTTGAAATGTATTCTTCACTAGCAAAATAAAAACGAAACATCTGGTAAATCTAAAATAGAAACAAGAGATCAACTTAATTTTCAAAGAAAATTAGAGTCCCTGTTGTAAGGCTCATGGATACCAATGGTAAGCCTATAATTAAAACTTATATTTATGTATATAAAGAATTTACATTTTAGTCTCCATACAAGAGTGGCTGATCACAAGATGAGTATCTGTTACATCAAAGCACAGTGAACATAACCATACAACCTTATATTTGGTTAAGTTTTACTAATTTCTCAGTATTCTTATTTTATCCTCATGAAAGAATATCTTATCTTCCCATCTGATAACTTGCATCAGACTGCCATTCAACTAAGCCATAAAGAGTTTATGCAGGATGTCTAAAGATCAAGACAGGAACCCAAACATCTGGAATGCCATGCCTTTTTCTGCTAGATTAGAAATGGCAAACAGGTTTCATGCCACATGCCAACTCAGATAGACCAGTAAACCAGAAACAGGTGCCTAGAGTGCAGGGCTAAGAAAGCCAGCCCAGGGGAACGGAGCGGTGACAGGGCAGCAATATCTGCCACAAGTACAGGTAAGAAAAGTGGTGGCATCTCTACACACATATACTAGACATGCCACCCCTTAGAGTATTTAGAAGCACTTAAAATAGTTTATAAATATTTCAACTATTTTCATTTTATAAATATTTCAGTACTTTCACTACTTTCATTCCTTCACTTAACAAATAAGATTAAGTGTCTACTACATGCTAGGCACAATGCTAGGTACTAGGGCTATACTGACACAGTGATAAGGACCACCAATGGGATGAATGTGATGCAGTAAGGCAGTCTCTAACCTAAGGCTTTACCTGACAAAACAGTATTTAAGAAAGAAACAGAAGTCAACAAAATTTTTAAAAGGAGGGAGGAATAAACAAGTAGGACTTCATCAGACTAAAGAGCTTCTGGAAGGCAAAGGAAACCAAGATCAAAATGAAAAAACAACCCACCAACTGGGAGAAAATATTTGCAAATCATATATCCAATAAGAGGTTAATCTCCACAATTTATAAAGAGCTCACACAAACTACAAAAAACAACAAACAATTCAATCAAAAACTAGGCAGAAGATATGAACAGACATTTTTCCAAAGAAGATATACAGATGGCCAACAGGCACATGAAAAGATGCTCAACATCACTAATCATCAGGGAAATGCAAATCAAAACTACACTTAGATACCGTCTTACGTCCATTAGAATGGCGATAATCACCAAGACAAAAAAACAACAAATGTTGAAGAGGTTGTGGAGAAAAGGGAACCCTCATCCACTGCTGGTGGGAATGCAAACTGGTGCAACCACTGCGGAAAAGGGTATGGAGACTCCTCAAAAAATTAAAAATAGAAATACCATGTGACCCAGGTATCTCACTACTGGGTATTTACCCAAAGAACTTGAACTCAACACTTCAAAGAGATTTATGCACCTCTATGTTCACTGTAGCATTATCAGAATAGCCAAGACATGGAAGCAACCCAAGTGCCCATCAACAGATGACTGGATAAAGAAGATGTGGTATATATATACAATGGAATACTACTCAGCCATAAAAAGACAAAATTGTCCCATTCACAACGACATGGATGAAGCTTGAGGGCATTACATTAAGCAAAATAAGCCAGACAGAGAAAGACAAACATCATATGATTTCACTCATATGTGGAATATAAACAAACGTACGGACAAAGAGAATAAATTAGTGGTTACTGAGGCAAGGGGTGTGGAGGCTGGGCACAAAGGGTGAAAGGGCACATTTATATGGTGTATGACAAACAATAATGTACAACTGAAATCTCACTATGTTCTAAGCTATTATGACCACAATAAAAAGAATTTTAAAAAGGAGGAAAGAGGAAGTGAATGCTATTTCTTTTTTTTTTTAATTTTCTTTTCTTTTTTTTTTTTTGTGGACAATTAGTCCTGAGCTAATATCTGCCACCAATCCTCCTCTTCTTGATGAGGAAGATTGGACCTCAGCTAACATCCATGCCCATCTTCCTCTACTTTATATGTGGGACACCCACCACAGCATGGCTTGACAAGTGGTGCCATGTCCGCACCCAGGATCCAAACTGGTGAACCCCAGGCTGCCGAAGTGGAACATGGGAACTTAACTGCCATGCCACTGGGCCAGCCCCTGAATGCTATTTCTGAGGAACCAAAACCAAGCCATCATGGCTGGATCACACAGAAGGAGGGGGCATTGGGGAGGGCTAGGGACAGGCAGGCAACAGCCAGGTCACATAGGACTTTGAGGTTGTAAGATTATAATTTCAACTTGAGACCATGGGAAGTCATGGAAAAGCTGGGTGATACAGGTTTATTCGCTTTTTGGTTTTGGTTTTTTGAGGGAGGCGGGGGTGAATTACCAGATTTGCATTTCCTAAAGAGGATGGAAAAAGTCACAGTGGACGGAGAGTCCCTACTGCAATCACCCAAGTGACCAGACCAGGAGGATGGCAATGAGATGGGGAGAAATGGATGGATTTGAGATACTTTTTGGAGGCAGAATCAAAAGTACCTTGATTTGGGAAAGAACACAGAAGATGACAGAAAGGGAGAACAGCAAGATGCAGCAGCTCTGATTAAAGTGCTTAGGACACATTCAAGTGGAAACTCTACAGGGCAGCTGGACCAGCCGGGGCTGAAGACCTTAAGAAAGGTTTAAGATCTGAAAACCTGGGGGTTGCAGGCACAGAAACGGATACGACCAAAAACATGAATTCCTTATCTTCTGCTTTCCAATCTAGTTAAATTTTCTAATAGTTATGCTGCTACACGTCTAAAGACTTAATCCAGCAGAGATGTAACCATGTTAAGTTTCTTATTTTTTAAATTACAGCACTTACTACAATTTTTAACTTCTCATAACACCTTAATTCAAACAACTAGAAAACTACTATACAAAATATTTCCCAAAGATTTTGCACTTTCCCGCCTTGTTAAGTATGGCACAGCAACATAATTTCATCTTTCTTGGGAGATTTAATACTTTACACACCTTAATGTCCTCCTGAGGGGCAACAGTTTATCATTCAGAGCTCTGCCCACATAATGACCTGGAGCCCAGCCCCGAGTGTCCCCTGGCTGTGTGCACAGGGAACGCCTAGCTCGGCTGCCATGTCATCTGTCATACTCTAACTGCACAGAGCTGTTGTTGCCCTACTTGGAAACAAGACCAGGAGGTGGGGCCGGATCCTTCAAACTGTAATAAAGATGCTGATCCCAGGCTGAGCCACCCACCCACTCTGGGAGGTATTTTGGAGGAAAAGCCTTGTTTCTAATTCAATCAAGGGAACTAGGGTGGAGCCTCCAAAAGTCATGACTAAAACCAAACTGTAGGACTCATCCACCTTATAAATGGACTTTCATTCCTGGAGTTGACGTTTTCTTTTCTGATAGAATACCAATCTCTTAGGAAGAAGGCACTAAAACTGGCCGTTATTCCACTTCAGGGAGTTTCTTTTTCTTTCCTGCAAACAGGTTTTAATAATGAAAAGCTCAAGATGCTGGCATCCAGAGGTTGAAGAGGCTGCATGTCTAACACCTTTTCCTCAATGTTTTCTTAAAATCTTCCCACAGCCACCACCACCACATCAGATTCTCAAGGCACAGCTTTGAAGTTCCAGCAACCAGATTAGACCCTGTGGGAAAGAAAACTGAAGACTACCACACCCTATGACTTCCACTTTTCATTCTTCAAAGACTTGTATAGCACACAAGAGAGGTATGTAAACAAGGTTTTCCAGGTTCTGTGTGTCTGAAAATGACCAAAAGTATGTTTATTATTCTCCCTAGAATTATTTTTAAAAATTCAAAAAGATCTGACGCACATAGCTATTTACAAATCACCGTTTTGAAGTGCTGCCACTCATTTAATTCTCAGACATCTGTATAAGAACAGAGTATGAGATACCTGAAATATTGAGATAAAGAAGAAAAACTAGAATTTCTATGATGCCACTATTCTGGGCTTAGAGCAAAACTATGCATACTTGTCCATTAAAAAAAAAAGGTCAAGGGGCTGGCCCTGTGGCCAAGTGGTTAAGTTCGCACACTCCACTTCGGTGGCCCAGGGTTTCACCAGTTCAGATCCTGGGCGCGGACCTAGCACTGCTCATCAGGCCATGCTGAGGCAGCATCCCACATGGCACAACTAGAAGGACTCACAACTAAAATATACAACTATGTACCGGGGGGCTTTGGGGAGAAGAAGGAAAAATAAAAAATAAAGTCTTTAAAAAAAGGGGGGATCAAGACAGGCCAGCCCCAGTGGCCTAGTGGTTAAGTTCGGCATGCTCCACTTCAGCGCCCAGGTTCGATCCCTGGGCGCAGACCTATACCACTCATCTGTTAACAGCCATGCTGTGGTGGCAGCTCACATACAAAAAGAGGAAGACTGGCAGCGGATGCTAGCTCAGGGAGAATCTCCCTCAGCAAAAAAAAAGCTCAAGAGGGTGAGAATTTATGAATAACATGAGTCAAAGTAAAATGGTTAAAAACAAAAAGTACCATAAAGTTTGAAAAGACAGAAAAGCTACTTATAAATATATTATAAAATGTATAAAACTATATATTATATAGGTACATATTATATAAAATATAAAAAGCTATACGTTATCTGTAAATTACATATATCACAATCCTATATATTATTCAGGAAGTCTCAATTTTTGTTTGTTAATTGTTTCTTATTTTTCAGCAACCATTCAGGCAGGGTTTTTGGTTATTGTAATGCCAACTGCAAAAAAAAAAAAAAAAAAGGAAAACTTTTTCCAATCTGCCAGCTTTTACTGGTTTCTGTTGTTATTTTTTTTAAATGTGAGTAATCTGTTACTTTTTTTTTTCTCCCCGAAGCCCCAGCACCTAGCTTTATATCCTAGTTGTAGGTCATTCTAGTTCTTCTATGTAGGATGCCGCCACAGCATGGCTTGATGAGTGGTGTGTAGGTCGGTGCCCAGGATCCAAACCAGCAAACACTGAGCCATTGAAGAGGAGTGTGTGAACTTAACCACTCAGCCACAGGGCCAGCCCCACTTTTATTGTTTTTAACATGCAACTTACCTGCTTCTCAGACCAAAGACATGCCATCACTGTTTAGACTTGGACCAACTTCCCTCACACACACAATGTCTATATATTCCCCACATTAGGCCAACTTTAACAAGTGACATTAGGCAACCACATCCAATCTCCCACAATCCAGTCAGCATGAGGAATAATGTCAGCACCCAAGCTATCTTACAGACCAAGTGTTGACCTTCTGCAGAGCAGTGAACATTTCAAAACAAACTTAGATTTTCCATTACCATATCCTCAGCTGGAAAAACTGACTCTGTAGGAAAGCTGGCAACTTGACTTAGGACTGACCCTAAAGTCTGAGGCTGGTTTTCACATCACTTAGAATCACATTTGGGCGTGGAGGGCCGGGTGACGACAGCATGGGGGGATGCAGTGCGCTTCAGCTTGTCGCACAGCCAGCCTGAGGCTGGCCCTCAATCAAGTTTATTTTTAAAAGTCAAGGTGAGTAGATGTATGTGTTATGTATCTAGTTGTAAAAAATTATTAACCATTAGAACAAAAGGGTTTGGGATAAAAACAAATCTGTAAGTGAAGCAGAAAATAATCCTACTGATTCAAAAGAAAAGGAGTTTCTGTAGGGATTGTGACCTACATGTGAGTGAACCCCTGAAACAATGTGTGACTGATGTCCCACTTAAAGAGGAGGCAGAACGGGTAATGGGGTTTTGAGGACAAAATAACCACATATGGAGCACTTCCTTCAGCAGGAAGTAGACAGGGACTATTGACTCCCAAAAGCCAAGGCCCCAAAATAATCGCGTGCTGAAACCAAAAACTCAGCTTAGTTTGGCCTGATGACCATGCCTGTGAGTAAACTCTACAGCTAAGTTTTTAAACCAAAACACTTTTCCATTTGATTTGATTCCAAATGTTTTTTAGCAAACAAAAGGAAAAGAAGAAGAAAAAGAAAGAAAAAGAAAAAATTCAAACCCACATTCACTCAAGTGACAGAAAACTGGCCACTACAGGAGCCATGCAAAGAATGTAGTTACAGCCTTCAAAGGCAGTCCTGGGGAGGTGTCCCCAACACGTCCTATATGGGCAGCTGACCAAAATCAGTACTCATCTTCCATGAGAGACCATTCTGAGGAAGAAAATACTCCTTTGGATGTGTAGGTTCTGATACATTTATTTCTTAAACGTCTGCAACTTGCAGGAAGCTAATAATAAAAACAACAATATCTGCAACTTGCAGGAAGCTAATAATAAAAACAACAATATCTGCAACTTGCAGGAAGCTAATAATAAAAACAACAATATCACGTAACAGTTACTGAATGCCTGGGGTGCCTGACGTGCTTTAGGAATTAACCATTGATCCCTGCAACAACCCTGAGATGGTTACTTTTACTGTCCCCACTTCACAGGCAAGGAGACTCAAGCACAGAAGGGTAGAGTAAGACGTCCAGGTCACACAGGGAAGCATGCAGGAGACGAACAGAGCCCACTCCTGCAAACACCATCAGAAACACAGGCCGCCAGAGGTATACGAGGTATTTCTACATGGATATCTAAATGCTGTATGCCATGACACAATCTTGCTTTGGTGAAGGAAAGCCAGTTTAAGAGCCTTCTTCACTTCATCTGTGTTTCCATCTCTAAGAGAGATTCTCAGTTGCAATTTAGAGTTTACTTCTCCTCACATTCAGTTTTTTCCTTAACAGAACATTTAAATCAAAAGCTTTTACTGAAAAACTCAGACAGACAATGTATCAGGTCTAACTAACTGCAAAGTCGCAGAGAAGTAAAACTGAAACAGATCCTTTGTCCAACAACAAACTAAAATGCAAGCTTGCAGTTTTAGAGGGTGAAATGTTTTGATGACGTGAAGTAAACACGGAAAAACAGAAAAGTACAAACAGGCGCCAGGACAATGCCAGCAGCACTTACAGCACACAGCGTCTTGTTCTATAAGCTCAGCTCCAACGTGCCACCGAACCCTAGGGATCAGGACCTGACACAACCACCCCTTTCATTTGCCCCAAAAAGAAATGCGAAACATGTGCCATTTATTTCCATATGTGTGTTCAATCTATTGAAACGACCTTCATCTTCAATTTGTAGCTGGTAAATAATTTGGTTAAATTATCCACAGTTTCCTTCTGAAAGAGAGGAAAAAGAAGTAAAACGAGCGAGCACTGGTGCCATTGTCACTCTCAGGAGAAAATGGTAGCATGTGGGCAATATCAATAAAATCAAGAAAAGGGACGTGACTGGCTTTGAGGATGCCAAGGCAGCTATTTCACTGCAGCAGGCGTAGAACATCACCAGCCTGCCTCAGTAGGGGAAACTCTGTAATAGCAAAAGGCACCACAAAGCCCCCTACCCGGGCATACTTGAAATTCCAAGCGTCAGAGGAGCCCAGAGAAAGCAACTCTCCCCAATCTGGCTGGTGATTCTGTTGCTTGGATGATGTGGGAGGAGCCCACAGGATTTCCTTTCTCTTGGTTCTGCTTCAGAATGTATTTTTGCTAAAAAAAAAAAAAAAAAAAACAGCACTCTGTAGCAACAAATACCAGGCATTGCCACTACAGTAAAACCCATGGAGATGGGAACTTTAAAAACAAGAGACTCTGCTTAGAACACGTGGCACATGCTTTTCATCCCTTATACCTACTAAGAACCTCATGAAGTAGATATTTTTATCCTCATTTTGCACATAAAAAAATAACTTGGAATTTCTCTTTAATGAAATGTTGTTTCCACCCCAAAGTGGATATTACTGTTCAGAAATAAGGCTAACAGAGGCTCCTGGTTGACAGGAACATGCTGGTGGACACACAAATGAGGATGCTCTGGTTTATTAAATTAATTCATGCTCACTAAAAGAAGATTGATGTGAAAACAAGGCACAGGAGGGTTATTCACTGTTTCTATTGAACCAAATACACAAATCACAACATTTGAGGCTAGCTGAATTAAATAGAATAAAACAGGACTCTACTCCAGAGTCAATGGTTTGTGGCCAAGGGCAATTATTTTCAAGTTCAGGTCATACCACTAATTTGGTGAATATGCTTCCCTTTTTATAAAATATGTAGATTAAAATATAGTGGCATTTACCCTCCTAGTTATACGCAGAAGAAATGACAAGTTCAAAATACCAGCAAACAATGAAAAACAAGTATTCCCAAGATTATTCTCTCCCTACAACCGAGGCTCAGTGAGAGTCCCTCTCTGCCATCAGTTATCGCAGAAGCACCACAACTTTTAAAATAAAACTACTACCGAAAGAGGATAAGCAGGAAGTTCAACAGAAAATAATTTTGAAATTGACTGGAGACAGCCTATCAAAACCAATTAAAAGTTCAGATTCCATCAACTTGGATTGTGTGACACTCCAAGCTGGGCTGAGCTCAAGCTCACCTTTGACTCTTCTCCAAGAAAAGGAGAATACACAAATTAGTAATTCCAACAAGGCAGCATAGACATTTTAAGACAACTTATGTTTTTGTATGGTTTTTTTGTTTGTAAGCAAACAGATCGCTTAATCACTAATTCCTCTCTCATTTTGTCTGTGATTATGAAAAAACCTAGTATATGCAGTAATTTTTGGTGAGTTAATAATGGTCCCTTGAAGGTCCTGACTTTCTTCACTGTTCTTCACAAAGTACCCTTTCCTAAGAGTTTCCCAGTGAAGCAACTACAAGTTCTGATCCTTTTATCTATCTGTGTGTGGCTGCAAAACTAATTATCCTCAAGCACCACTTTTATCAGCCTTCCAGCCTTCCTGCTAAACAGAGTCAGAAATGACTTCGGCTGGTTTTCATGGCCACCACATCTGCCGCCCACATTATTACCTACAGCCGTCCCTTCCCAACGCTCCACTGCAGCCAGACTCCTATACTATCCACCCCTGAACATGTTCTCTCTGACTTACAAAGACACATTGATCACTCTCCCGCCCTGAAACACTCATCAACCTGGGAGGCCATAATACTGTCCCACTCTGGCTGGTCACCTGCCCTCCTTCTCAGTCTCCTTTGATGACTTTTACCTCTGCCCAACCCCTAAATGGAGCCCCATTTCCCAGGATCATGCATCCAAGTAGGAGAAGTATGCAAAGCAGAAATGCAGACAGCCCTGTCTAAGTCAGAACTTTTTAATTTGTCTTTGGCCACGGCTCCTTGGAGAACTGGCTGATTTTAGGGCTAGAGTAGGAAATATACAAGATGAGCCTAAGCATCCTGTGGAATAAGAGTACTAAAACGTACACACAACCTATACACACCTGCCCCCCCGCAAAGGGAGTATGTCGAAGGTGAAAGAGCTCCCAACAGCCAAAGCGGAAACTATTTGAGCAACAAAATAATGTAGTATTGGAATATAACCCAAAGCACAAATTAAATATCCATAAACATATATTCAAAATAAATAAACAAACAAATAAATAAGAATATACAAATCGCTGGTGCAGAAGAATTCAAAATAGTTCATGTAGATACCACACCCTCAAGGTGGAGCACAGCCTCCTACACCTATGTGTGGGCTGCACCTAGTGACTTCCTCCCAAAGAGGAGATACGGAAAGGGAGAAAAAAAGTAACTTTATAGTGGGGAAACTCCACAAACACTATCTCAGCGAGGTGATCAAGATCAATATCACAGTGATGTCATGTTGACACTGTATACTGTAGATATGAATTTTGAAAATGGCACTTCATTTCTGTTGTCTTCCTCATAAAAACCCATAACTTCAATCTAATCATGAGAAAAACATCAGATAAATCCCAGTTGAGGGACATTGTACAAAACACCTGACAAGTACTCCTCAAAACTATCAAGGTCATCAAAAAGAAGCAATGTCTGAGAAATGGTCATAATCTGGAGTCCAAGGAGACATGACAACTAGATGCAATGTGATCCTGAATGGGATCCTGGAACAGAAAAGGGATATTAGACAAAAACTAAGGAAATCGAAATAAAATATGACTTTAGTTAATAATAATGTATCAATATTGGGTCATTAGTTATGAGAAACATAAGACGTTAACAGTAGGGGAAATTGAGTGTTGGGAACACAGGAACTCTATATTATCCTTGCAACTCTTCTGTAAATCTAAAACTATCCTAAAATTTAAAGTTTATTTTTAAAAATTATCTTTGGCTCCTCCGTCTCGTCTCCCTTACCCCACACCCAGGCTGTAGTCCAAAACATCTCTCTTCTGTTTCCTCCTCTCCCATTCCCTCGGTCACTGCCTTTGTATTCTCCAAACCATCCTCCACTCAGCTGCCAGAGTAAGCTTTCTAACACATACACATGAGGATAACGCCTCCCTGATCAAAACCCTTCAAGAGTTCCCCCTTACCTAATCAGAGTTGGCAGACTTTTTCTGTACACAGCCAGACAGTAAATATTTTAAATTCTGTAAGCCTACTCTACTCTGTCATTATAGTGCTACAGCAGCCATGTGTACTATGTACGCAAATAAACGTAGCTGTGTTCCAATAAAACTTAATTTATTAAAACAGGCGGAGGACTGACTTTGGCCCACAGGCCATACAGCATGCCAACCCCTGACCTAGAGAACCAAGTCCACACTCCTTAGACTGACACTCTAGGTATGATCCTCACTACCCCTGGACCTTCTCTCTAGCTGAGCCCTCCTTCCTTTAGCTTAGTCATTTGCACCACCCCAACCCGGATGTTCTCCCTGCTTCCCCTCACTTAGATGAGTTAGGGTCTCTCTTCTGTGACATGTCTTCAGATCATTCCACGTTAGAACAATTTCTCCCTTATCGTAACTCATAGCATTTCTGGAACCCTATAACTCATCTGGCACAACATCAGCTCTTAAAACTTACCATTCAATTTTGTATATTTGCCTTGGTTTGTTCTTTCCAAAGACCAATGATGTTTAAGTTATTAAGGAACACAAAGTCAGTTAAGACACATTCTATGCCTTCAAAAGATTAGCAGGCAATAAGTAACTGAACTAGTACTTCCTGAAGCATGTTTTAAGTACTTCATGACATGTTAATAGGTGTACCCTTTAAAATGAAGTGTTCTGTAATCAACCAAGTCTGAGGAATTCTGGGTTCAACTAAGTTAAACAGCTTTCTTTGCCACAGGAATTTTCAAAGCCTTCATTGTATATTGTCAATCTCCTTAAAGAGGAATATATTACACAACAACTCATAAATCTGTTTGACCCTGGAATTTATTTTACATTTTTTAGCATCTGTGTCCTGCAAAACAGTTAGGGAATTGTTGAAATTAAGCACAGTACTACAAGGCAGACTGAAAGTTCTAATTCTTTCTATGTGTCACTGTGGTAGGCTGAATCACGCCCCCTCAAAAATAAAGGAAGACTCCACAGATGTGATTAAGTCACAGATCTTGAGGTGGGGGAAGTATCTTATGGGCTCTAAATGCAATCAAAGGTGTCCTTACAAAAAGGGAGGCAAAGGGGGGATCTGACACCAGACAGAAGAGGAGAAGACCAGGGGACCAGGAGGCAGAGACTAGAGCAATGCAGCCACAAGCCAAGGAATGTCGGTAGCCACCACAAACTGGAAGAGGCAGGAAACGGCTTCTCTTCTAGTACCTGGAGAGAGCAGAGCTCTGCCAACACCCTGATTTGAGCCCAGTGACAGTGATTTTGGATTTCTGGCCTCCAAAACTGAAAGAAAATAAATTTATGCTGTTTAAGTCACCAAGTTTGTGGTAATTTGTTACAGCATCCATAGGATACTAATACAGCCACAATGCCAATCATGGTGCTGTGGTCTTTGCTGACATTAAATATTCTTAAATAAAGTCAAATTAGCCTTGTCCACAATTAGGTCACAATTAGCCTTGGCTAGTGAGGTGTCCTCATCCATTTAAGGGAAACAGTATAACTCAGTGGTTAGGATTCTGGACCTGGAGTAAACCACCTGGGTTCAAATCCCAGCTCTAACATTTACTAGTTAATTATATGACCTTGGTCAAGGTGTTTATCCTCTTTATGACTCAGTTGCCTCATTTATAAAATGGGACTATATTTATAGGCTTACTTTGTGATTAGATGAGATTATGTATAAAAAGCACTTAGTACAGTTCCTGACATACAATAAGCACTCAATAAATGAAAATTACTATTATTACGCTACAGTAGTATTGCTATTTGGAGGCAAAACAATCCACTTTCTCCCCAAGCTAAACCTCATCATATTCTTTTATTCTCAGTTTGACAAACTAGACATCTTTACCTGATTTCTAGCTCAGGGCATTTAAAATGACCTCAGCAAAGCAAGGCAGGTGGAAAAGTTCAGGCTTGCCTCTCTGAATCACAGCTTTTAGGTATCTGACTTGATAAAGTATGGCAGTTAATAGCTCTAGGACATGTGCTTAATGTCATGTGTTAACTTCATGTCACTCATTAAAAAGCCTAAAGCTACTCTTCCTATTTGGGTTATCTATATTAGTTAGGTCAAAGTACCAACAAAGGCCTATTTTCTTAATTATTAAGCTGCTGATGTTCCATTTGCTAGTCTTTATCTTTTTTTTTTCCTTTTTCTCCCCAAATCCCCCCAGTACATAGTTGCACATTTTAGTTGTGGGTCCTTCTAGTTGTGGCACGTGGGATGCCGCCTCAGTGTGGCTCAACGAGTGGTGCCATGTCCGCGCCCAGGATCCGAATCAGCGGAACCCTGAGCCACGGGAGTGGAGCATGCGAACTTAACCACTCGGCCACAGGCTGGCCCCGCTAGTCTTTATCTTAATGTTTAGTTAAGCTCAGAGCAAAAGATGGAATTATTCTGCTAATCCCCAAGATAGGAAAGGCATAGGGCACCTGAAAACAGCCAGGGAGAAGAAGGATCTCAGTATAATGTACAAACGTCCTCCCAGCATGCCTCCCATCTCTTGGTCTCTCCCCACCTACCACTAGTCTCCATGGACAACCTAAGCGCCACCCGCTGCCACACCACAGCATCACCAGCCTCCGTGGGTGACTAGGAGCTACTATACGATGTGCCCAATCATAAATACTGGATCACCATTGGTCACAAGATGCTTGAGATTCAAAACTTTGATTCCTAAAGTCTTTAAGAACCCTCTACTAAAATGGAGGTGTCCCTAGGAAAGTCAGTACAGTATTTTAATTCTTTGTTAGTTACACACTTTAGTGCTCATTGCTGTAAAGGAGCCAAAGGTAGAGTTGACATAAGAGGGTAGAAAGTTTCTGAAAAAGGATATAGGAAAAATGATACCATCTTCACTATTCTTTTGGGTGCCACAATCAAGAATTCTTAAGAAAAATGTGGCTCAAGTAACCTAATCTACATATTCTCAGTAACGCAGGATGGCCATGAAGACTTGCATTTTCATGAGATACCACAAGAAAAATGATCAAGACCTACTTAGGACACTGGAACTAAGAATCTCCAGCAAAGGTGAACAAAGGCCACCTCAACTTCTGAGGGCTGTCCCAAGTACACAGGGCACCCACTAACAGAGCATAAGAGACAGATGACAGATGGACAGAGATCTGCTCCACTTCAACAAGAGTCACAACCACAAGAGTTGCCAGGTCATAAAAGGCAAGGATGAAAAAAGAATGATATCAACACAACCAACAAATTTCCCATCCCCTTTTTCTCCCTTTAATGCCAGTCCAAGTCAGCTGCACTGTAAGGAACAGCAAAGCAGCAACATCTAAGGCCAGGAGGCAGCTGGGCAGGGATCAGCTCCAGAGACTAGGCTTGAAAGAACCTGAAAGGTCTTGAGTCATCCCTGGAGCCTGCAGAGAAAAGTAGGGACTTAGCAAGAAGCACAGGGAGTAGGGGTGCCAGAGCCTCGCTGGTGGGAGTGCAGATTCCCCACGCTGATTAGTACACCCGTGGCTGTCCAACCCCAGGCAACTAAGGAGCTGCAGAGGCACAAGTCACACTAACAAGTTATGGTAGAAACCATTCCAATTAAGGAGCTGTGGAAGAAAACGAAAATAAGTCACATTTCTGGCCACATTCAAGAAAGAGACAGATAACGCCACTCACTTGGCAGCAACAAACAGATGCATAATCACACAGCATACGTGTCAGTAAACACACACGGCCAAGCTGTCCTGCTCTGTCAATCAGGGAAAGACCATCCTGGGACACACTAAAGCCTCACTAAGGCCCACTAATTAAGAAAAGCAAGCCTAAATTACTGAAAAGTTTAAATGTTAGTGATTCTTAAGAAGCACCTCTCTACTTTTTAATTCTAAAATAGAGGTTGTAAATCCAAATGCCAATGAAGGCAGGCATGGAGGGCAAATGGGTGCAGCTGGTGAGTATGAAAAACCAGAAGGTACACACCTCAACCAAGAGGGCAGCCCCCTCTCAGGCCAGCCAACTGCCACCTTGGGGTGCGTGGGATGCAGGAGCAGGCAGCAGCAGCAGCCCCGGGCAGACACTGAGATGCTTCCGGGGCTGCCCCCAGCACAGCCCATTCAGAGAATCACAGAATCACTGACTATCTGGTTACTTTCTTTTAAGATTATAAAAGTCATATGAGTGAATAAAATTTAGTTCCAAGGAATATAAATTAAGAAGTGAAAGTCCTTCCCTTCTACTCCCCCAACTGTTAACAGATTAGATCACTATGTATCCTTCTTTTTCTAGGCACACAAAATGTTCCACAAGTTGCTTTCTCACTCAACAATATGTCATGGACATCCTTCCACGTCAGTACACTCAGCTCTATTGCATTCTTTTCACCAAACCCAGAGCTCAAATATAGAATTGCAACGCTGGGAGATGACCAGAGAGTCTCTAGACTAATCCCTTCCACTGAACACACGGGGTGCCCAGAGGGTCTGGACACCTCTAACCACACAAGAAAGAAGTCAGAGCCCCCCACATGGGGCCATGCTGACAGGTGTCACCAGCATCACACCATCATCTTTGCTTTCCAAAAGAGCTGAGCCAAAAGGCAAAGCTTCCCACGTGGCAAGGGGAAAGCAAAGGGGAGATAAAATTATCTTAGAGCAAAGCAATTGATTGTATCAGCGAAGAACCTAGTAGCCATCAACTTTATCTTTTTTAATTAGCAAATATCTAGAATCACTCTAAATTCACCCAAGTTACTAAATTAGAATTCACTTAGCAGTCATAGTCTACATATTTCCAAAACACATCTGAAGTAGAGTGAACTCAGATTTTCATCAAGTTTACCATCTTCCTGACTTGAGACCACAGGGCAGGACCAGGCTCGCAATAAGCTGCTCATCTCAGCCAGTTAGAAGATGCCAATTACTAGCCCTCATGGGTGAATCCAGAGCCACACCAGTGAAACAAAGGATGTGGCTGAGGCCTCTGCTTCAAAGATCATCCTTATATAAGGGAACATTTATTAAAAGAAAGAACTGTAAACTTCACATTTAAAATATTAATTCTGTTAGTGACTCGAGGTACTGGAAAGCTAATTAAGTACTCAGACCTTCAGAAACTCCAGTTTAGCTCCCAGATATAGAAAAGTCTCTCTATCTAAAGATATAAACTCCCTGGAGGCCAAAGCCGCCCGACACAGCTAGCTTTCAAAACATTTTAGGAAACTTGACCTCAAATTACAATGAGCATTTCAGCAAGGGTTACTTAGAACCTTTGAGAAATTACATTTCAGATAAACACAAATTGCAGAAATAAGATATTCTTTTATTAATGCAATTTGCTTTACAAAAGAAATACTTACGGTTTTTTTTTCTGGTGTTCTTTATCCTAGCTGAATGGAAAGACCATCTACCTACTGCCAAGCTAGAAACGGAATATTCCAGATTGCTCCCCTTTTCCCTGTCCTTCATTCCCAAATGAGATCCATCAGAAGCTCACCCTAGCCACCCTGTCACCTGACTCCCTTCTCTTCTTCAAGCCCCTGGTTGAGGTTCTCACCAAATCTCGGAGGGACCATGAAAACAGCCTCCTAATTCATTCTCTGTCACCAGCCTTTCCCCTCTCCCATCTACTCCCTGCAAAACCACCCGAGTAATTTCACTCACTCACTGAACAAGTATTTACAGAGCCCCGACTATGTGACAGGCACTGTTCCGCACACTGAGGCTAAAGCAGGGGCACAAGCGGGTCCTGGCAGTCAGGACCACCCCAAAGTGGTATCAGATTAGTGATCCGTGCCACAAAAAGCAAGCAGGTAGGCGGACAGGAAGTACTTTGGGGCTGGGTTATCTTATCTAAGCAGTTGGCAAAGGCCTCATTTTGAAGGGGACATGTGAACATGTCCTGAAGAAAGGGGTGGAGACAAACAAGTCAAGGAAAGAGTATTCCAGGTGGAGAGGGCAGCAGGTGCACCCCAGGAACACGTGCCTAGTGCATCAGAGGAAAGCAAGGGGCCAGAGTGGCCGGGGCACAGTGAACAGAGGCAGAGTCCTCAGAGGTGTGATCAGAGAGGGCAGACACAGGGCCACGGGGCGCACAGTAACTACTGGCAGCCCATGAGGAGTGAAATAGGTACAGTGTTTCCATGCAGTAACTCTTTCCGAGAATTTCTTGGGAAATTTATAGTTCTGCCAAATTTCAAGAAAAATCAGCTGCAAAAGAGGGAGAAAGTATTATAATCTTCCTGCTTGCTTAGCAAGCAACATAGAATCCACTGACACCAAGTCCAAAGCAAGAGCAGGAAACGCTGACAGGCAGAGGTGAAGGTTAAGGACGATGTTTTCAAGAACCGGGCCAGGAGCGCGTAGAAGAGAAGCTGACCCCATCCAATCGCTCAGTCTCGCTTGTAGCGTGACCATGTTCTAAGTATGCGTTCACGGTCCTGCCTGCTGCCACCACTGAGTCAATCTTGCAAATAAAGTTAATATTAATAAGCTACACATAGTATGCTTTATACAAAACCCTGATTCTATGTAGTGCTGTTAATCTTGCTAGAAGACCCAAATGTTAACATTATTTGAACACTACCAAATAATGTTCGGAAGCATTTTCCAGTGTTTGAATATTTAGTACAGGGTACAGTCCTTTGTAAACAGTACTACACTTAGTATTTCTTAAACTATTTTTTAGATAGCTATAATAATGAGCAAAGACTAACAAGAATGTTGGAAGTATTTTAAGAAAGATAAAGTAAATCAATTAGCTTTTTGCTAGATGTGTTTTAAATATTGTAAAATTTTTAATAAAAAGAGGACTTTAAGAGAAAAATGTATTTTAATAGAAGAAATGCAAAGAAAAGATATAAATGTTCTTGTAGAAATCAGACTCTGATCTAAAATCTGAGCTAGCAAAAAAAAAAAAATCACTTTCAACAGTAAAACCAAATTAATGCAACCAGAAAAATAATTTTATTGTTAAAAAAGGAAATGAGCTTATGTGAGCTTACAGAACCCAAATCTTTTACAATAAGCAGTAAGCATACCTGCCTTTTGCTCCAGAGACACTCTCTCTGTCTTCCAAGGCTATTCACTGTACAAACAAGGGAAATCAGGAAACCCATAGGGAATTGCTCCCCAACTGTAGGTAGGTTGACAGCAGGGAAAGACAGAGGGAAAGTGTAGAACTCGGTAAGTTTTAAGGTTACAGAGGTAACTAACATAGACTTTCTAAGAGCCAGACGCTATTCCAGCCAATTAACTTATGTTTATTTATATAATCCCCACAGCCACCCTATGAGAGAGGTACTATTATTACCTCCTCCCATCTTAAAAATGAAGAAACTGAGGCACAGAGAAATTAAGCTACTTGTCACACAGCTACTAAGTGGTGGAGCCAGATTCAAACCGAGATTCTGGCTCCAACTCCACGCCAGTCATCACTACACTTTCCTGCCTCTACGCTTCTTCAACCGGACCCTACGATTTCAGAGCATGATTGGCTAATGGTTCAATGAACTCTCACTAACATCATCATCATCACCACTATTATTACTGCTTCTCTGCTTATTTTTTAAATTATAAGGACATTTTATTTAAAGGCGCCACACAAGCTTTCAACCCCCTATGTTGAATCAAATTCCCAGACTGGAAGCTGCCCCATCCCTGCCATAAAAAATAAACAATTTACTCCTGGCTGCTTAAATTTCATGCCTGAAATATCCCAGATAAGCAACTTGGAATGAGCCAAACGGCACAATGAAAAATGGCATCTGGCATGTTCTCCTGATTAACTGGAGAGCTGGATTCCGTCAGTGTTCAAGCACATGAAATTTTAAGGCCTTGGACCTAATATTCACTGTTTAATGTAACCACACATTGGTCTGAAAACTACTGAGGACTGCCCCACACGATCCATTCAAACAGAACCGGGAAAAGAGAATTCCGACCTAAAACAGACCACGATGCTAAGGGAAATTGGTAGACATACTTCCGGGTTCACGTCACATATCAAAGAATCAGCAACCTGTTAGTAAACTACAAGGGTTGGACAACGAAGACCCCTAAATGTTGTTTCACTTGCCATCATCTTTTACCTCAACTTGCTTTTACATCTTTAAGCAATATCAGTATCAAAAGCACCAATCATACAACCATGCAGCCCACCCCCATCCGTCTGCCAGAGGCACAACCAGAACTCTCATTCCAAGTCATCTGCAGCCACTCATCTGTGTGTGCTGCCACATCTGCTATCCTATCCTCAAAGGCAGTCACACACAACGGATACCCAGGCTGCTTTGGGAGTGAAGGAGAAAAAGAGGATTAAATATGGCTATCTTGGCCTACTCTCTGAACATGGACAATCTATCTATCAGATATATACTAGAATTAAACCCATATTACTGGTAAGGAAACTGAACCCTAAAGAAGTTAAGTAACTTGTCCAAGGTCATAGAGGTCTGTCAGAGTATAAATTGCTACCCTATACTTACTGTCTATTATCCACAGAGTTTTAGCAGGTTTTCTCAAGAAGCTGAGCCTCCCTAAAGGGCACAGGCATTATTTTTACCAGCAGAGAAGAATTCAGCTTCTCATGTGGTGAGCTCCCAGTAGACACCCACAGTGTGGACTAGGGGTTTACCAGTCATGCAGGAGGCTAGAATATACTCAGTGTTGTCCCATCACTTAGAAGTTCCCAAAAACAAAACCCATTCTCTCCTATGTAAAACTATAAGGAATTTCAATTCAACTATGTAAACAGGAGGAAGCATCTGACATCTCCTCCTTAAACACAGGAAAGAAAAGTCTGTTAAGACAGAAGACAGGAAATAAGCAGGTATAAATAGCTCAGCAAGAATGTAGTTTCTTAGTGGGAACTTCCAAATTTTTTCCTTCAATTTGTTTTAAATATATAACATACATATATTAATACATGTAAATTTGTACAGATGTGTGTGTATGTATTATTTTTATGTTTTTTCTTGCTGATTCTGAAAAAACAACTGCCAAGTCTTAATAGTAGGCACTGAGACAGGAAGGAAAGAATATGATCAACGACAGATATAAGTCAAGTCAATGGAGGGAGAGAAGCCCTCTCCATACAGTCCTGGTGGCCCAGTCCTTTCAGTAAGAGATCTGACAACCATCATAAAAGCATCATACCCTTTGACCCAGTAATCTCACGCCCTTAACACAATGAGATCACTTTGGTGAATTTCCTTCTACTCTTCATACCATGTTTTCACCCAGTTGTGATCACAGTCCATGTACAGTTTCTGCATCCTGCTACACAGTTTTCCTAACAGTCATTTTCAAAGGCTGCATTACTTGGCAAGGGATCACAATCATTGAGATAGGAGGGTCCTGCTGTGTTTTTTATGCTATAATCTTCTTATATAATTATTATATATAATCTTGTTATATGTTATGTTATAATCACACCTTATTATTCAAGAATAGTCTCTGAGTACTGAGGCTAAGCAGAGCTTCATACATTTTAGTGCTTATATTGGGCAGATATAAACTTTCAAATCCATAGTTTAAGAACCAGTATTAACTGGTACAGTCAACAGGAGCAAAGGGCTAGGAGTTAAAAGGCCTGGTTTTTGAACCTTGAACTAGCGATACGACCTCAGGCAAATCAAAATTTCCCTAGATCTGTTTTTTCATGTATGATATGGCATGAGTGTTTACCACACGTTGGACACTACTCAAGTATTTTGCAAGTTGGCTCATTATAATCTCACAAGAACAATATGAAGCAGCTATCACCACCCTCAGTGGACAGCTGAGGAAACTGAGGCACAAAGCTATACAGCTAGTATCAACTGGTAGAACAAGAACAGAACAGAGGCCGGCTGGGTCCAGAGCTCACTGCTGGATTAGAGGGTTTCTAAGGTTCCTTCCAGCTCAGCCCTCTGATTCTAGGAATGAGCTGTGCTTAGTCAGTCACATTTATGCCAGTTTTTTGTAGTTGCTCAATGCCTTTCACAAGTAACAAATCCTTTATCTTCAAACACTGAAAGATTTAAAGCAGCTACCAAAGACAATGACTTGAGACACTGACTTTAATGAAAAGTCAACCTAAAACAAACTAGAAATCCACATGGTGCTTCAAATGCTTCTTGATTTGACTCTCAGTTGATGCAGGAAGAACTAAGTTATTAGCTAAATTGAAAGGCAGAAGGATGCAAGATGGAGAAAGGTTTTGCTTTTGGAATAAATGAGGCTGGAAAAACCACCACAACCAGTTTCAAGGCTCACTAGCTGCTCTGCTCACTAATATTTCAGACGGGCCTCTCCCCATGGAGGACTCCAGAGGTTTACCCATTACTCCACGGCCAGACAAGCAAGGAAGGAAAGCCTGCAGTGACTTCTCCAAGCCACCAGAGAGCATATCTTCATCTGGGTTCAGAACATTTCACAAAAAAAAGGGAGTTAAAATTTGAGACTCTTGCAAGGAGAGTGTGAAAAACCCACCCTAGTTAAATGTGCATTTCTTTTTTTCAGATCAACGAATAAACCTGAGGCCCACTCTTTCTCTTCTTTTTCTTTCAAGTCCCAGTCTCTCCCCAGTCCAACTCACCCTCAAATGAATGAAGGAAACTACCACCTTCTAGATCAGAGATTCTAGGACTCTGCTGTGCACAAAAGTCAAGGTGCCTGATTAAAATGCAGATTCACAGCCTCCATATCCATAGATTATGGTTTGGTGCGTCCAATATGAGGCTCAGGAAACATCTCCTTTGTGTGTGTGTGAGGAAGATTGGCCCTGAGCTAATATCTGTTGTCAATCTTTCTCCTTTTGCTTGAGGAAGATTGCCACTGAGCTAACATCTGTGCTAATCTTCCTCTATTTTATGTGGGATGCTGCCACAGCGTGGTTTGACGAGCAGTGCTAGGTCCCTGACTGGTATATGAACCCGCGAACCCCAGGCCGCCAAAGTGGAGCACGCGAACTTAACCACTATACCACCAGGCCGGCCCCAGGAAACGACATTTCTGACAAACACTCCCTGCATGCACACCCACACACACACAAAAACACACCACCCTGTACCCCTTCCCCTCCCATTTATACAGGTGGAAAATTATGCTTTGAAATAGTGTAGCAGAGGCTGCAAGAGCAAAGCTACATCTCGTTTAAATCACAGCCTAAACGCTGTAGCCACACTGTCTAGGAACAGGAGGGTTTTCTCTGTGTCCCCCTTTCCCTGTGCATCTGCCCACGATTCTCAGTGCTCCACCTTCAAAACAGACTTCCTGCTCTGATCTGGCCACCGCTGTGGTCCCTACTAGGTGAACTCTAGCACTTTCTGTCAAAAGAAAACCTCAGCAGCAAAGTCCCTGGCAGCTTCAGCATCTCATTCCCAGAATCAAACGTCTGCCTTGAGAGCATCAGAGCAATAATTTCACTCATGAACTATAAGCAGCTCAGCAGATGCTGGCTTCCTGTTAGGAACTCTGGAGCATCTAAGAGCATGTGGTAGGAAGGGGTGGGCCACCTGGGCCTAGTGATCGGCCCCTGGTTATCACTGCTCTTAAACCCATCATTCTTTGCCCAGATGGGAGGCGGGACTTGCCATACTCCCAGACCGTGTCCACAGGAGGGGCAATCTGTACACATAGGACAAGAAGTCTTGTGGCTACTGAAATAAAACAATGCCCATAAGCTGCTAATTCAATTAAAGGAATGTATTACACCATAGTTAAAATGAAGTTCTCTAAAACACTATGATACTGAAAACCACATTAAATCATCTTACATAAGAGATTCTTTTTATGGAATTCATGTCCTATGCAATCAGTCCCATAGTGACTGGGGTTTAGGTTACAAGGACCCACAAATGCTGGGTTTCTGATTACACCCGTGTAAGCTTCGGATCAAAGGAAGTGACAACCTACCTCCAAGTGCCAGAGGCAGCAGGGATGTCGGTTCCCAGGGCTCTCCGGCCAGCCCTTACACCAGACCTCACCAGGGAAAGCACACTGGGAGGCTGGAGGGACTTGGCCCGAAAGAGAAGCAGGCACCACTCAGGGTCTGGTGAGTCACCAGGCCTCAGGACAAGTACAATAAACTGTCATCCAACCTGCCATTAAAATGTGGAACACAACACCCTTGCACCCAAACATGTGCCTGTTCCAGGCACATAAGCAGGAACTTGAACCACTGACAACAGCTTGGGAGACGGCACGTTAGAGCACTGGCTCTCCTGAATCCCCTGGACAGAACACAGTTAGACACTTGTATGGCTAGAAAACATCTGACACAGCGTGGAACAGAAAACATATGCTACAAGGAAGTGACTAGTACAAGCCAGGATTGTGGTTAACTTTGGGAGAAAGGAGAGGGCCAAGATTGGGAAGGGCACAGGGGGTGCTTCTAGAGTGCCGAAAAATGTCTATTTCTTGGCCTGGGTGGGGGTAACTGTGTTCACATTGTGATCATGAATTTTTGTTTCATGTACTTTAATGAAAGTATACAGTTTTTTTTTTAAAAAAAAAAGGGCACCTGCAATATGACGTTACTACAAGACTAGTGCTCTAGCTCTTGGGGTCACACGTCCCTGGCAGCCACTGGACTGATCAGACCACAAGCACAGTGACAGCCACAACTTCACAATGTTTCCACAGGTGGCCACATCCCCAATAGCAGAGTCATTTGCCTACAGAGCTCTCAAAATTGTACAACTCAAATGCAGCGCTAGCCAGTATGGCACTTTATGAACAAGAGAGAACATATGAGAATGAGAATTACCCACAGGTAAGGGATTACTATTGTAATAATGTTTTACCCATTGCAAAAATGTCATCAAGCGCAGAGAAGACAAGGGTAAATAAGTAGATTATTTTAAAAAGCTCCTGCACATAGGACTTGCCCTGAGCACCCTTTCTGGTCTGTGCCTCTCGCCTGTCCTTGGCTGGCTGCAGCTTTTGCCCATTTCCTGGTACCCAGACTCACCACCCCTGTATTATAAGTAATATGAGTGTTTGGGGAAGGGTTAGCATAAGTTATTTTCTTCTTTTCCTAGATGGACTTTCAACATTTTTTTACCCTTCAAAGTTTCCCCTTTGTCAGCTTTTTATTAAATAAGCAAGGTGTTAATATATTGTTGCCTACCATTTTCTTCTCTCTAAAGTACGTACTGAAGGAGCAGAAATGGTCTCACTCAACTCAGTAACCCTGGGCTTAGTACAGGGTCTGGAACCCCTTACATACAAGAGGTTTGTAGAACGCACCAAAAAAAGTCATTCTCTAAAAACCAGGCTATAAGAAGATGCTTGTACAAAACCAAGTGTGTCAAAACCATCTATATTGACACTGAGGAATTTCCCGCTGCTGTAAAGCAGATGACAACGTAATCTACGCCAGGGAAGAACTGACCTCTACTACATCTGCTTGGAACAGAAGGTACAAGCACCCTTCAGGCTAGAGACTGGAAAAGGATTCTTACATGCTGCCATTTATGTTACACGAAAGATACATCTAGATAAGAAGTAGTTAAGGACATGGGTTTGGGAGTCAGGTACGAACGGGCTAAAACCCCAACTCTATTATTAAATGTCTCCGGCAAGTCACTTAACCTGTCTGAACCCTCCAATCTGCCAAAAGGTACCAAGGCCAAGGCCCTAGTAGGCTTCAGGGCTTCCATCTTCTTCCTCTGGGAGTGATTTAAAAGTTAACACCTAGGAGTGCCCAGCATCCGTGTCTCCTTTGTTGGGGTAGCCTCCTCAACAGCTGAGTACTAGTGGGAGGGAAGCCTACCCCATCAGAAATGCCGAGAAGGAAGGCCATTGCTTTCTCCACCCCTGGCACCCAGTGTGTGCTTGTGTCACCAAGGCTTGGACAATCAGATGCTCCCACCCAGGACTCTGAAATCTGGAACAAGTGACACAAGGAGACAGGGGCAGAGGAGAACGTAACTGAGTGGCGTGGAGATAACTGTACATCCAGGGCCTGGCTGGAGCCAGCAGGGGTGTCTTCACCAGGGTGTCCACGGCACAGTGGTGGCTCACTGTTCCTCTGGTACGGTTTTTGCTGTGGTTCTGGCAACTTAACTTCCTTTAGTAACTGCTAGATATTCTTCAAATAAACGCTTTTTCTGCTTAAGTTCCTATTTGCAACCAAGAACACATGGACAGGAGTGGGAAAATTTTGACAACCTTTGGCTTTCAGAAATGCAAGAGGATGACAAAAATAAAACATCAAAAGAAGCCAAACCAGAGAAGTCACAGCTTAGAAAATGAGCCTGAGCAAAGATTCACATTGCAAAAGCGGTATTCGATGACTTTGTCCTCCTGTTTTTTCCTCTTAACCTTTATTATAGCCCTTTTTGTTGGTGAAAACAGATGATTTCTCTATCTGCTTGACACTGTGGAGGATGCTGCAACCAGAAAACACTGCTTTTCTTTGTTTTGTTCTGTTGACAGCCTCTTCTGTCCTCAAATTTCTCACTGATTCTTATAAAACAGAAGGCTATGGATTATTACACTCAGCTTTCAGTTCAGTTTAACAAATCTTTATTAAAGGCCAACTATGTGCAAGGCACTATGCTATGCATTTATAGCTAAACTCATAACAAATGACATTTTAATTTAAACTCAACCAGAAATTTTGTAATTAATGCTTGGAAATTTTATTTTATTTTTATTTATTTATTTTTGCTGAGGAAGAGTCACCCTGAGCTAACATCTGTGCCAGTCTTCCTCCACTTTTACATGTGGGATGCCATCAAAGCACGGCTGGCAAGTGGTGTAGGTCTGTGGCCGGGACCCAAACCTGTGGACCCTGGCCGCCGAAGTGCAGCAAGTCGAACTTAACACTATGCACGGGGCTGGCCCTCTGGAAATCTTATTTTTAAACATAAAACACCAGGTAATTATTTTGTGAGCACTCTGGTTATATACAATTCATTCTAGTGTTACCAAACCAAAAAGTTTCAAGTGGAGACCTGTGGGCCAAATGCAAACCACAGGGCAGGTTTTGTTCGATCCACTTGGCATTAGTGTTGTTTAAGGTTTTCAGTTACTTACAACTCTGGATTTCCATGAAAATGGAAGATCTAGACCCCCGACCCCCAACCTGGGCATCTGGCATCGCAGAACGGGTTCCAGCAGCATCTGCACCTGTCATAAGGGGCACACAGCTCTCCGGTGTGTCACAGGGCCCAGCCTCTGCTTTCATTTAATATTCAACCCACCTGGCCAATTTATGTTCCTGCCTGGCCCAAGAGCCATTTGAGTTTGGGATTCTTGTTTTAGATATATGATAAAGTGAGCTTAAAAAAAACAAACACACATGCTTATTTAAAATGCTTCAAATTTCCTTTTTCCAGAAGGAGAAAAAGGGAGACAACATTCTTTCCCACTTTGAACATTCCCTGGAGTTTAGATTTTCCAGAAACGTTAAATTTATAAACTACCATATCTCTTATTTTATCCATTTTGTATTTAAATGTTTGTTTTCAAAAAATGATGAACTGTTGTGCCTCCCCACTTTTTTCCCATTGCTACCTTTCAGGTATGGGAGGTTTATCTAGTTCACTAGGAAAAAACGCAGGCAGAGTAAGAACCTCACGGTTGTTTTTAACACTTTTGCCTTGACCATCACATTTCTAAAATATATCAAACATCTTATTTTTAAGAGCAAAAAGCATCTGGTACTATAAGAGTAATATTTTAAACAGCTACACATACAAATTTCTATTTCCTCCAAATTTCCTTTTCCTCCCATGAAGAGGAGGCAGATGAAATTTCTCGCACTTTTTGTTCTTACACAGCACCAAAAAGAGCCTGCGAATAACAGCCACTCAATGACGCTTGGTGAATGCTTGAATGAAGAAAGGAATGAAGGAAGGAACAAATACACAAAAGAACAGAATAATCTTTATGAGCCAGGGGGAGGCATGAGGATCCCTTGCTGTCTACTCTCCAGTGCCCCCAGCTGTCTGAATTCCCTGCCTTTACTCTGTCTAAACCCACACCATCAGAACTCCCACCACTTCCATCTGATTCATAATTCCTAGCTTCATCTTTCTAAACTTTCACTAAAAGCAAACCTTTACTGAAAGTAAAGCTTGGTTTACAAAGAAAAAATTGCGCACACAAACTTCTATTTACATTCCTGTGATCACTCTCCCCTCCATAAATAAGAGAAAACAATCTACAAAGCACCGAGGTAGTATTTCTCTGACCAAAAGAAGTGAAGGCTGTTAAGTGCTGCCTGGGGCACCTATAGAAGTAGTAAACGGTGTGGATTAGAAAACTGGGATGAACAGCAGGGATGCCAGGGAACGGGGACAACAGGACACAGCAAGAAGAGCACAAATTTTGGAGTCAGTAGGTTTATTTCCAGCTGGGAGGCAACAGAATGTGGTAGTTAGGAGTGTGCGCTTTGGAGTCAAATAGACCGGGCGTTAGTGCTGACGCAGCTACTGCACGCAATCTGGACGGGCGGCTTAACCTCCCAGAGCTTTCGTGATCCCACCACAGAAGCTGAAGCGATCCCTACCATAGGAGGCTGGTGGGAGAGGCTGTGACGAGGCCCCAAGACGGCATCTGGCACCCAGGGCACCGCAATGGCAGCAACGGTGGCTAATCTTCTCCGCGGCTCTTTTTAAAGGTCTTCTGCTGACCTTCGAGGAATTTATGGTTACATTTCTTAGAACAATTTACACTGGCAAAGCACTGCCAACTGTGAACCCTCAGCAGAAGGATGCCATGAAAACTAGCGGAAAACTTTTCTAGGCTTCCCAGCTTCTCGTTCCCAGAAGGAAGCTCAGGAACAATGGAAGGCACTGTCTCCATAGTCCTTACTATTTGAACCAGCTTTGCTCACTTGCAGAAAAAGGCACTCAACAAACACCTCACAGCATTAAAATCACTAAGCATAACAGAAACCCTCTTCAGTAAATCTGTTATTATGTTAATGATTAATCCGTAAATTATGTAAATGGTTAATCCGTATTATGTTAATGATTCAAAGGAAATGGGCATTCCTTGTGGACTTAGTTCAATTATTCTGAATATATTTTTAATAATCTTGGAAAAAATCAAGATAACCTGGACCCTTATAAGTACAGCTCGTGCCACTGTATTACATGTGAAATTCTCTTAAAAAGTGATAATAAAGACCCAATGAGCGAAATGAGAGAGAGACTCGCAGTCTGTGTGTTACTGCTCTGTATCTATAGCTCCCAGTTAGTGTCCTTATAATACTGTATCACAGGCCTTTCGATTCTCTATTTCAAAAAAGGGTGAAAGAAACGACTTCTGCCCGCAATCCTTCTGGACAAGCTAACTGCCAAAACAGTCTTTGCCTCTGGCAAGAATTTTATCAACTCCAACTGCAAATACCAGTTATCTCTTGCCGACCAAGGCTCTGATCAAATTACTGAAAAGAAGTAGAAAAACTAATGCCTATCTAATAAATTCAATTTGTTTTATAAACAAATCCTTTTCCCTCAGTGTCCACATAGGGAAAAGTAAACCTAAAAAGGTAAAAAGATTAAGAAACACATTTTTATGAGGACACTTTGCCAGTGCCCAGGCAGCCCACATTCCCTGCCCCAGGGAAATGTCTTGCCCATTTTAACAGTTAAGATTTTAAGAGAACATGGTGAATAGTAGGAAAAGACAAAGGCCTAAGAGTCAGAAGAATAAGAACTATGGAAATCAAATTAGAATCTTTGCAAACAAAACCTGGCATCTTTTCCATTTCCCTACCATTGAGTGCTACTGCATCTGGGAGGGTGGCACATGGAAAAGGGCACCACACAGTGCCCAGCACATCATAATACTGGAGTATAATCATAGCATAATAATATATAATAGTATGATAATAATATCTGCTGTGTATTTAGTACTAACTATTATGCCAGGTTCTATACTAAGAACAATACATATACAGTGCACACGTATATGTGTATAACAAATAGATAAAAATCTATGCATTAAAATATGTGTTTGTGTGTATCAAATTTCATTTAATCCTTAAAATAACTCTGAAGCAGGCTCACCTTAACAAACAAGAAAAATCCCAAATAAGCAATCTCAAACTATACCTAAGTAAATTAGAAACAGAAGAACAAACAAAGTCCAAAGTCAGCACAAGGAGAGAAGTAATAAAAATTAGAGCAGAAATAAATGCTCTTGAAACAAAAAAGGCAGTAAAGAAAGGATCAATTGAAACAAACAGCTGGTTCTTTGAGAAGATAAACAAAATTGACAAACTCCTAGCCAGACTTACAAAGAAAAACAGAGACAAAACTCAGATGAATAAAATTAGAAATGAAAGAAGAGAAATAACAATGGATACCACAGAAATACAACAGGTTATAAGAGAATACTACAAAAAACTATATGCCAACAAAATGGACAATCTAGAGGAAATGGATAAATTCTTAGACTCTTACAACCTCCCAAAGCTGAATCAAGAAGAAGCAGAGACTCTGAATAGACCAATCACAAGTAAAGAGATTGAAACAGTAACCAAAAGCATCCCCCAAAATAAAAACCCAGGACCAGACGGCTTCCCTGGAGATTTCTACCAAACTTTCAGAGAGGACTTAATACCTATCCTTCTCAAGCTATTCCAAAAAATTAGGGAAGATGGAGCACTTCCTAACACACTCTACACAGCCAACATCACTCTGATACCAAAGCCTGACAAGGACAACACAAAAAAGGAAAACTATAGGCCAATATTGCTGATGAACATAGATGCAAAAATCATCAACAAAATATTGGCAACCCGAATACAGCAATACATCAAAAAGATCATACATCATGATTAAGTGGGATTTATTCAAGGGGCACAGGGATGGTTCAACATCCACAAATCAATCAGTGCGATAACACCACGTTAACAAAATGAGGAATAAAAACCACATGATCATCACAATAGATATAGAGAAAGCATTTGACAACATCCAACAGCCATTTATGATAAAAACTCTTAACAAAATGAGGATAGAAGGAAATTACCTCAACATAATAAAGGCCATATATGACAAATCCAAAGCCAACATCATACTCAATGGGCAAAAAATGAACGCCATCCCCCAGAGAACAAGAACAAGACAAGGATGCCCACTATCACCACTCTTATTCAACGTAGCACTGGAGGTTTTGGCCAGAGCAATTAGGCAAGAGAAAGGAATAAAAGGAATTCAAATAGGGAGCGAAGAAGTGAAACTCTTGCTGTTTGGAGACGACATGATCGTATATATAGAAAACCCCAAAGAATCCATCGGAAAACTATTAGAAATAATTAACAACTACAGTAAAGTTGCGAGGTACAAAATCAACTTACAACAATCAATTGCATTTCTATACTCTAATAACGAACTTACAGAAAGAGAACTCAAGAATACAATTCCATTTACAATCGCAACAAAAAGAATAAAGTATCTAGGAATAAATTTAACCAAGGAGATGAAGGACTTATACAATGAAAACTATAAAACATTATTGAAAGCAATAGATGATGACATAAAGAGATGGAAAGAGATTCCATGCACATGGATTGGAAGAATAAATATAGTTAAAATGTCCATACTACTCAAAGCGATCTATAGATTCAATGCAATTCCAATCAGAATCCCAATGACATTCTTCACAGAAATAGAAGAAAGAATCCTAAAATTCATATAGGGCAACCAAAGACCCGAAATGCTAAAGCAATACTGAGAAAAAAGAACAAAGTGGAGGCGTCACAATCCCTGACTTCAAAATGTACTACAAAGCCATAGTGATCAAAACAGCATGGTACTGGTACAAAAACAGGCACACAGATCAAGGGAACAGAACTGAAAGCCCAGAAATAAAACTGCACATCTATGGACAGCTAATCTTCCACAAAGGTGCCAAGAACATACAACGGAGAAAAGACAGTCTCTCCAATAAATGGTGTTGGGAAAACTGGACAGCCACATGCAAAAAGATTGAAAGTAGACCATTATCTCACACCATATACAAAAATAAACTCAAAATGGATCAAAGACTTGAAGATAAGTCCTGAAACCATAAAACTCCTGGAAGATAATATGGGTAGTACACTCTTTGACATCAAACTTAAAGGGATCTTTTTGAATACTGTCTTCTCAGACAAGGGAAACAAAAGAAAAAATAAACAAGTGGGACTTCACCAGACTAAAGAGCTTCTGCAAGGCAAAAGAAACTAGGATCAAAACCAAAAGACAACCACCAATTGGGAGAAAATATTTGCAAATCATATATCTGAGGAGGGGATAATCTCCATAATATATAAGGAACTCACACAACTGAACAACAAGAAAACAAACAGCCCGATGGAAAAATGGACAGAGGATATGAACAGAAGTTTTTCCAAAGAAGATATACAGATGGCCAATAAACAGATGATAAGATGTTCAACATCACTAATCATCAGGGAAATGCAAATCAAAACTACAGTAAGATACCACCTCATGCCTGTTAAAATGGCTATAATCACTGAGACTAAAAATAACAAATGTTGGAGAGGGTGTAGAGAGAAGGGAACCCTCATCCACTGCTGGTGGGAATGCAAACTGGTGCAGCCACTACGGAAAACAGTATGGAGATTCCTCAAAAGACTAAAAATAGATCTACCATATGACCCAGCTATCCCGTACTGGGTATCTACCCAAACAACTTGAAATCAACAATCCAAAGTAACATATGCACCCCATGTTCATTGCAGCACTATTCACAATAGCCAAGACATGGAAATAATCCAAGTGTCCATCGACTGATGATTGGATAAAGAAGATGTGGTGTGTATATATGTGTGTGTGTGTGTGTGTGTATATACACACACACACACACACACACACAATGGAATACTACTCAGCCATAAAAAAAGACAAAATCACCCCATTTGCAACAACATGGATAGACCCGGAGGGAATTAGGCAAAGCGAAATAAGCCAGGCTGAGAAAGACAAACACCAGATGATTTCACTCATATGTGGAATATAAACAAACACATGGACAAAGAAAACAGTTCAGTGGTTACCAGGGGAAAGGGGGTGAGGGGTGGACACAGGGGGTGAAGGGGAGCACTTATGTGCTGACAGACAAGAAATAATGTACAACTGAAGTTTCACAATTATGTAAACTATTATGAACTCAATAAAAATAAATAACCCCAAAGCAAACAACATACCCATTTTACAGATGAGAAAACAAGGCTTTAGGAGGTTAAATAACTTCCCCATGGTCAGAGCCAAGAGGCTTGAATTTGCTCCCAGATCTGTCTTCTCTGATTCAAAACCTGGGCTCTTACACACCATATCACCAAAGGAGGTTCTAACAACAACTGAATGGCCACACAGGAAAATGAGATCTCCCACCTAGCATCTTGTAAAAGTTCTGACCACAAGGGCAGCCCGCCATCTCTTCAACTAGAAACAGACTTGCATTGGTCATCCCCTGGCCAGTAGACCATGTTGTGTACTGTTAATCCAGGCTTGCGGGCAAAGGCCACGTCTTTCAAGGTTCATGTCCCTTCTTGTGAGCAAACTAAAGCAACTCCTGAAACCACCACCACAGGACTAGATTTGTAACCAAGGATACCAGAGCCCTGGGGGGGACTGCGGGGGGCAGTGAAGAAGTGAGACCCATCCACCGCTTGTACCCAAACATTCTCATTTGCTAAAACAAAAGGGAAAAACATCATGTTTCCTTGCCCATAAAAATGACAGAATTCGCCTGTTTCACGTGTGCTCTGCATTGTTCTAAAGGTCTGTTCAGGTGTGGCTGGGGATGTCAAGAGAGAGGAGTGACCACAGGGACCCTCCACCAGAGCAGCACCACAATCATCTGTTTTGCACAGTGGGTTTTTGCAAAAAAAAAAAAAAAAATGTATTTGAAGAACAGGTTCCATCACTAAAACGTGACTCTATGACCTTGCCAAAATTAATAGGAAACAGTATTGCAAAAACACCTAGTTGTTTTTTCATTTTTTTTAACTAAATATAAATAGTGAATGCCTGCCAAATAGAAATAGATCCTTTTTGTTTTCCTCTTAACTTCTCTACTTTCTCTATAATCTCTTCTTTAGTCCTCTACCCTCCTCATTCTCCTTTTCTCTTAATAGAGGTAATAACAAAATAAACTCTAGGACCTGTCTGCATTATTTAAAACAGAACACAGGCCAGGGTTTTTAACACTAAGGGAGAACCCTCCAGAAGACCTAGCACCCAGATTAGCTTTTCCGAGAGCTCCCTCCCCCACTAGCACTGTTGTTGGCAGTGCCAGGCTAGGGGGCTCCAGGGTACGCAATCAACCTTGAAAGCTATGGACAAGCAATACCTTCTAAATGGAAAATTTTTTAAAAAAGAAAAAAAAGGAGGAGGGGGAATCAAAAGAAAAATAAAGCGAAGTATAACTGTTTATCTCAAATAAACACTCTTCTGATCTTCCCAAAGCTAGTTCACTCCCAGGGCCCCAGCCCCATTCCACATCCTGCCTGAGCCATCGCCACTAGAGCACCACCCTCAATGGCATCCGGCCTCGTCTCTTCCTTTCCTTCTCGTATCACACTCCCCATGATAGACAGTGTGGCACCCCTGACACGTTCCTAACCAAAACCAAGGGGGAGGTGGTGACCCCACCGACCCCCAAACAATCTCACTCAGCCCAGCTTCTGATCCAAGAGATGTCCCACAAGAAGGCAGGTGACAGACATGCTGAAGCAGCAGACCCACAGGTAAGACCCAACTTGTGTAAACACAAACATGGCCAGTTCATCCTTGTTATGGACCCAACAGTAAATCTCTCAAACAATGTTATAACCGTGGTCTCCACAAAACGCATCAGATACTGGGGTCTCTCGTGAAAAGTCAAGAACCTCTGAAACCCCTCACCAAACACAGCGATGTCAGAGACTCTGTCTTAAAGTCACACCTGCCCCCACTCTCCTCCCAGCAGCCACCACAGC
Source organism: Equus quagga (assembly GCF_021613505.1). Classification (NCBI taxonomy): domain Eukaryota; kingdom Metazoa; phylum Chordata; class Mammalia; order Perissodactyla; family Equidae; genus Equus; species Equus quagga. The sequence continues at coordinate 144,043,016 of NC_060268.1, forward strand.
TGCAGCTGGAGAAGCACACCCCTTTCGGCTGAACAGCCAAATTCCATAAATGCCACCATTTCTTCTCATCCCCTCCAAGAAGAGGGGGAGTCCCACAACGGATAGAATATTTCATTCACACTCTATCTGAAGAGCAATTTTTTCCATAGAGAAACAGAGTAGTTGAAATTCTCAACCAGATGAGGGACCTATTCATGACGATCTCAAATAACAAATGACAAAGCTGTTGTCTGTCTCATGTATTTTTTGAATCACAAAATCATCTCTCTCATAAATTTAACCCTTCATTTCCTGATAGCACTTTTCATGTCATCACCCATGACACTATAACGTATGTATGTGATAAACTTCTGCCAATACAAGTTTCTTAAAGAATACAAATTATAATTACTACATACTACGTGCCAACACCATCTTGGCAACAGAACAAAATTTTAAATAATAGTTGCCCTGTGGGCATATAATCTAAACCACTTGGAAACTACAAGTATTTGGTTCCTGCTTAGTTCATTATCCAGTAGCCTATAACTACTGCACAGAGCTTTAAGCTCTGGGAGCGAACAGGAAGAGCAAGAGCAGGAACCGGCAGTTTCTGCAAAGAACAGCTGTAATTCTCCCCTTAATAAAAAAAGGTTTATTTTCCTTTACTGACTCTCAGAATTTAGAAAAGTCTTTTAGAAGACTCAGCTGCTTCAGTTAAGCTGAGGGTAACCAAGGAAATATTTTGCTCATGTCTGGGTTAGAGCTTTAAAAAGTGGAAGTGTGGCAGCGGCAGCAACTCTGATAATCAATGAGGATGACAAAACTCAGGAAACCCAGGCTGGACATTGGTCAGCTACCCTGTCATCATCTGCAGACTTCTCTTTTAGCACTAAAAACTCTGGTCTCTACCTGTGAAGTAACAGACGCAGCTCCAAGAGTTCACTGCACTGCCATGTCTACTAGGAGACAAAGGGAAGCCTTGGAAGGCATGGGGAAGAGACACAAGTGTAGAGAAAGAGAGGAGTTGCTAATTCAACAACCAGGTCTGTTCCTCACCTACCAGAATTCATAATTCATTTATATTTAGTTTTTTAAAAACTCAACAACCAGACTTCTCTGCGCTTCACTTCCTATTGATTTTAATTCAACCTCAAGACAATAACTAAAATTACCCCTAGATTGTCAGTGGCTTTAATAATAAGCTTGAGTTAGTGACTTTCTAAACTTAGGAAACCTATAAATCTGATTTCCTCAAAGGTTTATAGAGTAATAAAAGGCCAAGGCTTTTAAGCAGAAAGCAATTTCTCGGTTTTGCACACAGCCCTGCACGAAAAGTATCTTGGGCGAGCTTCCACAGCCATCAGCATGGAAGCAGAGAGGTTTTGCTTCCCTTCCCAGTGGTGAAGTTATAGCTATTGGAGCTGCTACTGTGCAGAGCTGCAAGTCTTGTGAAGAGAACTTCTGTTATCTAATCACCACGAGGGCCAGGAACAACCATCTTGCTTATCACGCAATGATCAAGGCATATCCTCTGTCGGGCTGTGCTCAGTGAACAGAAACGAACCATGGATATTTCACAGAGTACACACCCAACATTCAGAGAGGACAGAAAGCACCGGAATTTATCACCACAAGGAGCACATCATGAAAGAATCCAAGGTCAGTTGCCCTATATTAAAAGAACGACACTGCCCTCCTAAAAATCGCTTAGTTTTTGCAGAGACCTGCGTTCGGAATTAAGGTTAATTTTTTACAACAGTTTTTTACCTACTCTCTGATGACCTGAGCTTGAATGCTTTGTTGCAGCATTTCCTAGAAATCAAAATCACAGATATAGCTTGCTCCCTACGTATTTATGTCCAATCTCTCTGGCCTGCAGCAATGCCCTTTGTGGGTGGTCAAGGACAAATGGTATTAAAGGCTATTTATTCGGCTTTTCATATAAGAAGGCTTAATGTGTCAGCTGCATTTTAATCTAAGGATTATATGCTTACCCTCGGAAAATTCCCTTTAAAAACACCAATAAGAATCATTTTTTCTAAAAGATTCTTACTATCACAAGGCCCAATTACATATAAATTTATTGCCACTTTATACCCGAAATGAAAGCCTTTAACTGAGAAAAAGAGCCAGGTGCTGCAGAGTTACCAAGAAAGGCAAGAACTCTGCTGAGGCCATCTAAATATATATCATGCCTCAAAAATAAAAGAACGCCTGCTAAGGCTGACCACTGCAGGTATGTGTCTGACCAAACACGAACGCTACACATCCTGTCTTGGATTTTTTTAAAGACTTCTATATTGACTTCCAGTTAAAGACAGTGGACAAACACACCCATTTAGTTCCTCTCCCTTCTATAAACTGTAATATAACATTTACGTATTGCTTTTTAGAAGAGTAAAACCACAAGGAGAAAGATACAGGAGAGATTAAAATCCTAAACTCTTTAAAGCTGAAAATCAAATAGATGATGGCAAGTGACTCAGCAGACCCAAAGAAGCCGTATCTTTCAATTTATGAAGGCCATTCTTAAACACGGACGTCCAGGAGTCATCAGACACACAAGGAAAGTATCTTCCAATTTATGAAGGCCATTCTTAAACACGGATGTTCAGGAGTCATCAGACACACAAGAAAAGTTCCGTGAAAGACAGAAACAGAGGGGAAAAGCAACTTAAAAATTATGCAGAAAAAGAAAGCTTCGAAAAGAAAAAGTTATTAATCTCAGAGAGCTAAGAGAAAATACTTTATCAAGAAATAAGATTCTATAAAATAGCAATATTCAGAGAACCAAAAAAAAGAGATGCCAGAAAATAAAAACATGATAACAAACATGAAAAATTTAACAGGAGGAGAAAGCAAAGTTGAGGAAATATTCTAAGAAAACAGCTAAAAACAGAGGTCATAAGACAAGTTAGTCAACACCTAACGGGGGGGGGGGATCAATGATGATATACTTCAAGAAAATTTCTAAATATGAAGGATGTGAGTTTCCAGCCTGAAAGTGGCCATCTGAATCTCAGCACAGTAATAAAAATAGACCCTACCCACCAAGGAATATTATCATGAAATTTCAGAATAAGGAAGATAAAGAACCAGGAGTCAAAAGAAAAAGTAAGAAAAATAGGTCACCAACAAAGGATTCCGGGAATCAAAAGATCTTAGACTTCTCCCATCAACACCAGGAGGCAGAAGACAATGAGCAAAGCCTTCACTATTCTGAGGTTCAGAGACTGCCAATCTGGAATTCTACGCTCAGCCAGACTATAAATTAAATACAAATGTGACATTCTTGGATATAAAAAACTCAAAAGTCTTACCTCCCATGTAATTTGTTAGGAAAGTTCCCAAAGATGTAGTCTGCCAATGAGGGAGTAAACCAAGAAAAAAGAGACTATGGAATGAGGAAAACAGGGAAGCCAATACGGGAGCAAAAATAAAAGAAATCCCCAGAAGATGAAGGGAGAATCAGTCCCAAGATGCGATGCACAGCAGACCTAGAAAGGAAGTAGTCTAGACGTGCGTAGGGCATGAGACTCCACACGAGATTTCATCAAGTAGATGAAATTAATAAAATACCTGATATGTCTTAGGATATTGGGAGGAGAGTCCCATGGAAAGCTGTTTGTGGTTAAATTAGCGGTAAGTGCACAAATTTTTAAACACAAGATAATTATGAAACTCAAGGAAAACAATGTGGGTGCAGGGAAGTTAAAGTAATCAAACTACACTATATAGCACACCTGTGAATCCTGTTTACACACTACTAGGTAAACACCAAGTAAGAAACTGAGGAGGGGAAGAGCAACAGCAGAAAGGGGACAAGAGACCTTATGGAACCACACAATCCTTTAAAAATCAAGCATATATAACTGCAACAAAAACAAAAACTAGGGGCTGGTCCGTTGGCGGAGTGGTAGAGTTCGCATGCTCCGCTTCAGCGGCCCAGGGTTTCACCAGTTCGCCAGATCCCTGGCGCCGACATGGCACCACTCATCAGGCCATGCTGAGGCGGCATCCCACATAGCACAACCAGAAGGACCCACAACTAGAATATACAACTGTGTACTGGGGAGCTTTGGGGAGAAGAAGAACAAAAAAGAAGATTGGCAAAAGATGTTAGCTCAGGTGCCAATCTTTTTAAAAAAAACCCCAAACTTAAGAAGAGACGATACTTAGCATTTCATTAGTACACCACCAGACAACTTACATAATACTTTCACATGTACCTGATCATTTAACATTTACCACAACTCTGCAAGTTAGGTTACCCCCTTTATATAGATGAGGGAACCACCTCATGGAAATAATGTAACTTGATCAAAGTGACACAGAACAACAAGGTGGCAGAGGCAGGACTAGGAAGAGCGTGACATGCACAGGGTGTGTTTGAGATTTACAACATGGTTGATATTAATGATGCGGGTAGGAGTCTACAAGGAGATGAGGCAAATCAAATTCTGGAGCTCAGTGGCTCTCAAACTTCAGCATGAATGAGAATCACCTGGAGTTTCACTTATATGCGGAATCTGAAGTAGCCAAATTCATAGAAACCATGTAGAATGCTGGTCACCAGGGGTTGGGGGAGGGAGAAAGAGAGAGTCGCTGTTGAATGGGAATAGAATTTCAGGTTTGCAAGATGAGAAAGTTCTGGAGATCTGATTCATAATAATGTGAATATACTTAACATTACTGAACTGTATACTCAAAAATGGTTATGATGATAAATTTTATGTTCTTTACAATAAAAAAAAGAATCATGTGAAGGGCTTGTTAAAACACTGGATGCTGATCTCACACTCAGAGTTTCATTCAGTAGGTTTGGGTGGGACCTAGGAATTTATACTTCTAACAAGTTACCTGGTGACACTGACGCCACTGTTCCAGGGTCCAAATTTTAAGAACCACTGCTCTAGTTCAAAGGTTCTCAATCCTGAACGCACAGTAATTTCACCTGAGACCCTACGCCAAGTAACTAAGAGCATGAGGAGTGGGGGCAGCGGTGAGGCTGTGTACCTGGACATGGTAAAGCCCTCGGGGTGATGCCAACACGCAGGGTTTGAGAGCCCCGGCCTGCATGCTGGCCCACACCCACTGGCAGTACAGCACATGCGAGCACCACGTGCAGGTCTGTGGCCACTCAGCCACATCCTGGCTGTGCCTCAGTTTCATCATCTATAAAACAATGGTCACAGAGGTGCTGCGAATATTAAATAGGATAATCAACAAAAGAGCCCAGGGTAGTGCCCATCACATTGTGAGTAGTAATATTATTATTATTAATGCTGACATGCCAGGAAACAAGGTTGACCTTGTTTTCCCAGGTATTAATAGGTCAGGTTAAAAACAATGAAGAAACTATTAATCTTCAATCCCAGACTACTCAGCAAGGCAGAAAGCTCCCAGGGAGCTAAGAACAAGTAAGTGGGATTAAATCTAAGAACCTATGATAATTCCCAGAAGCACTTGGCAAACCGAGGGTCTTTTTACCAAATTAGTAGCTAATCTCTTTATTCTCTGAATAGGTGTTATTATTTGGAATATAAGCATCATTGTAAAACCAGGTGTTGGAATCAATACTCAAAACACCACCACTTTCATCTAAAGAAACAATATAATCCAATATGTTCAGACACGGAAAGTAACGTAAGACTCAGAGCTGAAATTCCTGAAGACATCTACATGGTAAACAATTTCTTGTCAAAAGAAATTAAAAATGAAGACAAAAGCACAGTTCAGATAGCTTTGTTCATTCAAGAAATATCTGAGTGCCTCCCACACACCAGGCACAGTGGCAGCGGGGGGAGGACACGCCCCTACAGGGCAGAGCTCTTCATGCAGTGGAGCGGGTGGGTCTGACCACGAAGCAAGCTTTGGGAATACTGAATAGCACCGTTTTTCCTCAAAAGCACTGCAGGGAAAGCCAAAATTGTGGTTTCTGTTAAGTTTTCCCTTGCATGTATAGCTGCATATTTGGGAGGAATGTCACAGATTACTCACAGAGATACTTTAAGTTTCCAGCGTCTTGAGTCCACAGTAAGTACAAAGAAATCATTGTTTTTCTCCTCAGAAAGCAACATAACCTCCCTAAATGTCTGGGTCATAGCAAAGTCTCAGTCCCCAGGGCAAGCCTCCTTTCATTAAGTCATTTGAGTAATTTCCCCACAAAACATTCTCAACATTGTGGGAAAATATTTTTAATGAGGAAAATGGTGTCTATTTCTGGACAGAGCTGGCTAAAGGTCCTAGAAGCAGCATTCTGGGGTGGTCCACAGCTCTGAGTCAGAAATCAGGTTCTCACATCACACTGACAGGTTTAAATCACCTCCTGACCACAAAAATCTTAGTTTCCCCTAAAGCTCAGAATACTGGATCTGATTAAACAATCAGCAAATATTTCCCGAGTAAGTGCCAACCCTGGATATGGCTGACGGTGCCAAGCATGTGCCCACCAGGGTGGAACAATGCCAGCGTGAATCTGCTCGCAGTAACGCTTCCTAAATATGCCTGGAAGCTGAAGATGAACTTGAAAATAGAATATATGAGGAATGCTGCCCTTCTTGTACACTGAGGCACTCCCAAACAACAGGCCTACTTGTTAGGGGACTTCTCCCTCTCTGCTTCCTTGATTTATTATTAATGTAAACGCCCCACGACCATTACACAAAGGCAAGTGTGGGGACAGGGAAGAAGTCGGGAGACCTCACTGCTGTCGGTACCACACTCGCAGGCCATGTGACTCTGGACCTCAGCTTCCTCGACTGTCAAACAAAGGACACTTCCCTACTGGCAGGGCTGTTTTAAAAATTAACAACAACAACGAGGAACAGAGAGACTAGTGTGCCATCAGGCACTGTTCCAAATGGCCTACAAATACCTATTAATCCAGTCCTTCCCAGAACCCTATAAAGTAAATACCTTTATCCCCATTGTACAGTTGAGGAAACTGGGGCGGGGGGGAATTTGTCAAAATCTTACGTGGCTAATAATTGAACCCATGCAGTCTGGTCCCAGGATTCATGTTCTTAATCGCTTCTTTATCCTGCCTCCCTGATGCTTCTTTCAGGTCAAACAAGAGAATATACCTGAAAATGCTTTGCAAACCATAAAAAGATACATTAATGATAATAATAATAATAATAGTTTCCCTCCCAGCACTCACTGACCCTCCTGGTAACTACCCTGATTCACCTCTGGAGGGAACCCTTCCCCACTGTCATCAATCAGGGCTTCATCTTCAGCTGAAGATGTGCTGACCTCAGGCTCTAGGGGTGAAGCATACACTTTGGGAAATCCAATCAGGACAAACCCTGGCCACTGTGACTGGTCCAGCTCTAGGCACAGGGCCAGGAATGTTGTTTGTGCAGTATCTTGGTTGATCACTGTAATGATGTGAGCCTGAAGCTGCTGGAGGTCTCCATTTGTAGCCAAAGAATACGCAGCCAAGAAGGATCCTCATGATACCCTTTGGATTCCCAATCAAACTCTTCCTGAAGTCAGATCCATCTCCAGACTTTCAATTACCTGAGCCAATAAGTTTTTTCACTTAAGATAGTTTGAATTGAGTTTTCTATCACTTGCAACCAAGAGAATCATCCTGATATTCTTCCTACAACACATTTCATTCCATCAAGCTATATTCATCTGCACTTTAGTACCTTCTCCTCTCTGAAAATAAAACTTGAGAGACTGAGAAAGTAAATTTTTATTAACCAGCCTTGACAAATTAAACACTCCTGAGGCTGGAGTTCTTGACAAAAAGAACTCCATATTAAGTAGAACAGAAGATCTAGTTTTTCTAATGCCAAAGATCAAGAGATCTGGCCTATCATCAAATCTGTTTCATAAAACTTTATTTTTAACCAAAGCAGTTAAGCCTGCAGTTTCCAGCTCTGTAAGGAAAAAACCGTGATGTTTATTTTCTCCCAATCTTCTCAATTTTCAATTTTCATTTACCTCTAAATCCAAACCACTATAAAAAATTACTAAGATGAAGAATAGAATATGATTTTTAAAAACATTTTAACCCAAGAAGCAGAAGATATGAATGGATATATATCATTTCTTCCTCATAAAGAAGAGAAACTACAGCTTAAGTTTATTTATTAATTTTGGCAACAAAACCAACCAGTATGGAGTTTCAATCACATTCATTAAACTACTCATTGCGCCATCCAGCTTTCCTTCTCAGTGGTCCCTTCAGACAAATCCTCACAAGAGTCTCAGATTTCAGAGGACTCATGGTCCCTGTTGGTCACCCAGATCACTGCCTCAAAAGGTGGCAAACTGCATTCCATCTGATGTCCAAAGGTTCCCAAGGCAATGTGTAAACATTACCAAGGCTTCATGCATTTTCCCATCCTCAAATTATCACATACAGTTAAATAACTATAACTACAACTTCCAAACAAACATCCAATCTCACTTCCTAAAAGACCTCTCGGGCTGGAAGAAGGCAACGCAGCCATCATGGCTTATGGTGGCTTATTAATATGAGCGGACTCATTTCCTTTTTATCTGTCTGAGACTAGGCTGGGGGTAGCGAGAGAGCAGTCATGCACAGTCCCCGAGTGTCCACTCATACAACACAGATGAGCATGCATGAAAATGCTAATCGACTCAAAACGATGTTAAAAACCAGCCTCAAGTTCCTTAGAGAAATATAAGAAATATTTTCTATGTTCATTACAATGCTCTCTTTAGCCTCCTATTAAGAAGAAACAAACTTTTACAACCTGGAATCAGCACACCAACAGAGATAGATTAATTCATTACACTACACTCCAAACTTTATTACCTCCGTGTGATGTTCTTTCTGTCTAGGTTTATTATCACTAAAGCAGCACACAAGTGGAGGTCTGCCCGGCTTGCTGTGCTAAGTACTTCAAAGCTCACGGCCCTATCCAGACATGCTGCCTTCAAACAGTCTGGTGTTACCACATGCACACAATTAGGACTTTTAAACCCATGATCATTTCTATGCACATCACCCTCATACATCCTCCTTATAACTAAAGTAACCATTAGATTATGTAGAATAAGTGTTCGCCAAATTTATAAAATTAATACATATAGCCAATGTATTAGTTTTAAACGAAAGATATGGCAATTCTAGTTCCATATTACACTTTTGTTTTGATTTATAGAAAGCACAACCTTAGAATGGAACTTCAAGTTCACAGGAGCCTCCTGTAAATCAAACAAGGGCAAGAACCACATCTGACTATGACTGTTTTATGCCTGACATACAATAGACACTGTAAATATTTGTTGGACAAATGAGTAAATAAAGGCATCAACACTAATTTTATGACTACAGAGGTGATTATTACAGGCATATCTTGGAGACACTGCGGGTTCAGGTCCAGACCACCACAATAAAGCGAATATCGCAATAAAGCAAGTCACACGAATTTTTTGGTCTCCCGGTGCATATACAACTTATGCCTACACTATACAGTAGCCTATTAAGTGTGCAATAGCATTATGTCTAAAAAAGCAATGTACATACTTTAATAAAATACTTTATTCCTAAAATATGCTAACCATGACCTGAGCCTTCAACGAGTCATAATCTTTTGACTCGCTGTTGATGGCTGCTGACTGATTAGGGGTGGTGGTTGCTAAAGGTTGGGGCAGCTGTGGGAATTTCTCAAAATAAGACAATAATGCAGTCTGCCACACCCACTGACTCTTCCTTTCACAAACAATTTTTCAGTAGCATGCAATGGTGTTTGATAGCATTTTACCCACAGTAGAACTTCTTTCAAAATCAGAGTCAATCCTCTCAAACCTACTGCTGCTTTTCAACTAAGTGTATGTGATAGTCTAAATCATTTGTTGTCATTTCAACAATCTTCACAGCATCTTCCCCAGGAGTAGATTCCATCTCAAAAAATCACTTTCTTTGCTCATTCATAAGAAGCAACTCCTCATCAGTTAAAGTTTTATCATGAGATTGTAGCAATTCAGTCACATCTTTAGGCCCCACTTCTAATTCTAGTTCTCTTGCTATTTCTACCACATCTGCAGTTACTTCCTCCACTGAAGCTTGAACTCCTCAAAGTCATCCATGAGGACAGGAATCAATTTCTTCCAAACTCCTGTTAATGTTGATATTTTCACCTCTTCCCATGAATCATAAATGTCTTAATGGTATCTAAAATGGTGGATCCCTTCCAAAAAGTTTTCAATTTACTTTGCCCAGATCCATCAGAAGAATCACCATCTATGGCAGCTATAGCCTTACAAAATGTATTTCTTAAGTCATAAGACTTGAAAGTCAAAATTAATCCTTAATCCATAGGCTGTGGAATGGATGTTGTGTTAGGAGGCACAAAAACATTAACCTTGTTGTACATCTCCATCACAGCTCTTGAGTGACCAGGTGTAAATAAGCAGTAATATTTTGAAAGAAGTCTTTTTTTCTGAGCAGCAGGTCTCAGTATTGGGCTTAAAATATTCACTAAACCATGTTGTAAACAGATGTGGTGTCATCCACACTCTGTTGTTCCATTTATAGAGCACAGGCAGGAGTAGTGTAATTCTTAAGGGCTCTAGGATTTTCAGGATGGTAAATGAGCATTGGCTTCAACTTAAAGTTAACAGTGGCATGAGCCCCTAACAAGAGTCAGCCTGTCCTTTCATTCTCTGAAGCCTGGCAGTGACTTCTCCTCTCTAGCTATGAAAGTCCTAGATGGCATATTCTTCCAATGGAAGGCTGTTTCAGCTACAGTGAAAATCTATTGTTCAGTGTAGCCTCCTTCATTAACTATCCCAGCCAGATCTTCTGGATAACTTGCTGCAGCTTCTACCTCAGCACTTGGTGCTTCACCTTGCACTTTTATGTTATGGAGATGGCTTCTTTCCTTAAACCTCATGAACCAACCTCTGCTAGCTTCAAACTTTTCATCTGCAGCTTCTTCCCCTCTCTCAGCCTTCAGAGAATTGAAGAGAGTCAGGGCCTTGCTCTGGATTAGGCTTCGGCTTAAGGGAATGTCGTGGCTGGCTGAATCCTCTATCCAGACCACTAAAACTCTCTCCACATCAGCAACAAGGCTGTTTCACTTTCACATTATTCATGTGTTTCCCGGAGTAACACTTTTAACTTCCTTCAAGAACTTTTCCTTTGCATTCACAACTTAGCTAACCATTTGGAGCAAGAGGCCTAACTTTCAGCCTGTGTCGGCTTTCAACATGCCTTCCTCGCTAAACTTAACCATTTCTAGCTTTTGATTTAAAGTGAGAGATGTGCAACTGTTCTCACTTGAACACTTAGAGGCCATTGTAGGGTTACCAGTTGGCCTAATTTCAATATTGTTGTATCTCAAGGAATAGGGAGGCCCAAGGAGAGGCAGAGAATCAGGGAACAGTGAGTAGAGCAGTCAGAATACACACATTTATAAATTAAGTTCACCATCTTACATGGGTGCATTTCGTGGCACCCTAAAACAATTCAATAGTAACACCAAAGATCATTGACCACAGATCATTATAACAAAGATAACAATAATGAAAACCTTGAAATATTGTGAAAATTACAAAAATGTGACACAGACACATGAAGTAAGCAAATGCTCTTGAAACAATGGCACCAACAGAGTTGCTCGATGCAGGGTTGCCACCAAACTTCAATTTGCAAAAAACACACTATCTTGAAAGACAATAAAATGAGATATACCTGTATTACGTCCTTGCATTTATGAAGTAAAGCACGAGTTGGCAAACTTTCTTGTAAAGGGCCAGATGGTAAATATTTTATGCTTTGTGGGCCGTATGGTCACTGTCACAACTACTCAACACTGGTCTCTTTTACAACTGTTCAACTCTGCTGCTATAACCCAAAAATGGTGACAGACAATACATAAACAAATGAGCATGATTGTGTTTAAATAAAACTTTATCAGGGGCTGGCCCTGTGGCCAAGTTGTAAAGTTCATGCACTCCGCTTCAGTGGCCCAGGGTTTCACCAGTTTGGATCCTGGGCATAGACATGGCTCATCAGGCCATGCTGAGGTGGCATCCCACATCGCACAACCAGAAGGACCTACAATTAGAATATACAACTATGTACTGCAAGTCTTTGGGGAGAAGAGGAAAAAAAGAAAAAGATTGGCAAGAGATGTTAGCTCAGGTGCCAACCTTAAAAAAAAAAAACTTTATTTACAAAAACAGAATTCAGCTACAAAAACATCCAAATCCCATGGAAACCACTATCTTATAATGACCACTCTATTCCCTAACAGTTGGAAATCGGTGGACTTGCTAAATTCAGCCAGACATGTTTTGTTAGGTCAAAAAGAGGCATATATACTCATTCTCCACAGTTCCCATCACTTCTTACTGAAGAACCCCTCACTAATTTCAGTCATGTTATTACTAGCCTGGCCCATGAAAGCCATTTAATTTACATCCTGGATTCTCCAGTACAACTGGTTTCCAGGGATGTGGCCCATATCCGTACCCACAGGTAACACAGAATCCGTAACCACAACATAGGCTCCTCGAGAGTAAGCCCATGACTTTCAATTCTTTGCCTTTCATCTAATACCTAATAACAACACCTAATAAACTTTAAATATTCATCGATTAACTGTTGTTTGATTATTCTGCACAGTCTCTTGGGAGGGGCTGTAGAGAGAGTAACAATGGCAAAGAGGATGTAGAAAACATGTGTCAGCAGGGAACAAAGTGAAAAGGGACATCGTGAGTCACAGGGAAAGCAGCAGGAATCATTACGGAACTGAAACACCACAGACATATCACCCAACTGTGTCTCAATCTTCTATCTGCTGTCTGGATTCCTCCTTCACATCACAGCAGAAGCTGGGCAGAGTTTGGACAACCTGGGACTGTCTCAGCCGTAATCACAGTGAGAATAAAACCTTGTGTAATCTTCATTTCTGCCACAGGGTGGCCTGCATGGGGGAACCTCAAAAAATTACCTACATGTAGTAGAATGAACTGTTGTATTCTCATTCAATGGAATGCTCTACAGCAATGAAAATGAGCAATCTGTAACCATATTCAATAACATGGAGGAATCTCTCTAATACACTGTTGAATGAGAAAAGCCAGACACAAAAGAGTACAATCTGCATGCTATATCACACACGCACACACACAGAAAAACAGGCAAAACTAATTTATGTGCCAGAGATCAAGAGAATAGTTACCCAGGGCGCGAAGTGGTGTCTAGCATCTAGAAGGAGACATGAGGCTGTGGGGGTAATGTTCTGTTTCTTGATCTCGGTGCTGGTTACATGGGTGTGTTCAGTTTGTGAAACTATATTTAGCTGTACGCTTAAAATGAGTATTTTCTGTATGTATGGTCTATTTCAATAGAAAATTTTTAAAAATTACCCCATATCTAAGTGGTCCTGGGCCAGGGAGCCACATGAAGGCCCCATAAGGGGCCCCAGAGGCCTTCCCTTCGTCCATCCTTCAAAGCCTTTTTGCCTCCTGTAGAGTCCCACCCACCCCTCCTCTTCTTCTCAAAGCACAGCCAGACAGAGGCCGAAGAGCAAAAAAGCAAACTAGATCATTCTAAACTACCTATAATTCCAGTCACAACTCCTTCAAAATGTCATTGTCTTTTAAAGAAATTTTGCTGCCATCACTAACTTTTTGTTCTAAATCAAAAACGAGAATACAAGAAGGCTCTGCTGCCCTAAAGGCTCACTTAAATAGACTTCTTTTAAAATAATGCTCTAAATGGGAACTCCAGTTCATAAACATCTATGAAGAAATGCTTAGACACTCAGGGACCACTTGAGGAACGTACTGTAAATAAAACATAACTGAGATTAGAATGTAGAACAGGTGACAGCCACCCTGCAACAACCACAGTGCTGTAAGAATCAATTGGGTAATTGGCTACAACGTGTAATAATCTACAACGATCCTCACAGCTGAAGACACTTGAAGATTTTATGTAGTTTCAATTCAGGTAATCAACGGTTCAGGAAACCATTCTGAATCTCCTGATTGTTGATTTTAACATAGTGACCTCAACTTGACATTACCACTCGTAGTCTTTTCACATTCTCCTGTAAGTTCAGGTTAAAAAAATCAATGAAGCCCTTTAATTCCATTAGGTCATAGAGACTAGTCTATTCATGAACGCTGATCAGGAAGAAGGCAAGAGTCGTAATCAGATCCAGTGATCTAACAATACACATCAGCCACAGTGGGGCAGATGGGCAGACCATGAGGAACGAAGAAAGCACAGTAATCCTCTCTTATACAGGGTACATGTACAGTGCAAATCCCACTGCTTTATATTCCAAAGTTTCTCATATCAAACAAATTCATATCGCATAGCTGTCCATTAAATAAATCACTGTTTAAAGATTTTTTTAAATCTGACTTTATTTATATTAGCTATCAAGGGAGCAGAAGTTCAAAATTACACCTTTTAACAGGAAATTACAACTGTTTAATTAAATGATTCTATGTCACATAGTTTATGAATCTTCTAAAATGCTGCTCAGTGGAGAAAATCCTTATTTTTAGGAGCTGCATCCTCAAGAACTTAGATAAAAGGTCATGGTGTCTGCAACTTATTTTCCCATTTCAGGAGAAAAGTGTACAAACCTACACACACACACTCACGCACAATGTGGCAAAATGCTAATGACTGCTAAATGTAGGGAGTGGATACACAGGAACTCACTGTACTTTCTTTTAACTCTTCAGTATGGTTGAAAATTTTCATAATAACAAGCCACACAGAAGTCTTTACTTACCTTTCCAGTGGATGGCCGTCTTCTCTCTCCTAATCAAAAACGAGCGGCTAAATATACCCAAAGGAACATTCAGGGATCGTTCATGCTGCCCTCACCCTGCAAGAATAAGCAAAACAACATGTTATCACCAAGAATTTTTATTAAGTTAATGCTATTTCAGTTGAGAAATGTATGTGTGTGTCTATATATATATATATATATATATATATATGACAAGCCTCTAGATTAAAATACTGCTCTTTTTGTTTTTTAAGCAGGGAGAAAAACGAAAAGAGAAAAAAATGATCCCACCACACACGTGGGATCGACCGTTAGCCTCACCCACACTAGGAACTTCTGGAACAAAGGAATTCCTCAGTGAGTTTCTTTTAACTCACATCAATTTCAGGGTAGTGTTGTAGCCCAAACTTCCACTCAATAAAAACTGAAGCTTCAAGGGCCTGAGCTTCACTGACTTTGGATTTCTGAGACCACACTAAGAAGGCATGCATGTACACTCTTAGAACCACACCAGAACTGCAGATCCTCCTGGAGTCCTTGCAGGCAAAGGTATTCAGACCCGATCTACTACTATTCTTAACTACAACACATGCTATAGGGCACAGCGGCACTGTGGCCTGCAAGTCATCTTCATAATGCCTCCACCGCACCTTACATTTTGGCATCATCTATTACATTTGATAATCCCCACAGCCCTGGGAGGTTAGCAGAATTTACTGATTCCATTTTCCAGAGGAGGCAGCTAAGTGTCAGAGATGATGCATGACAAGGACATTCAATCAGAAAACACCAGGGATAAACTCCTACTTAGGTCTTCTGACCCCAAGCTCAGGGCTTGTCTCACCATACAGGTGGTCCCCATGCCCCCCAACATGATGTTCTCTTGAAAACCAACCTCAAAGCCAAATGGCCAAACAACACATTCACATGCCATTGGGAGGGCTGGGGGGTGCGTGCTGCAGTTTGTTTCCTGAGAGAGTATATTAACAATCATTCTTAATAGTACCATTAATACTATAATTATGACTACCCATTACTACAATTACTTTTAGTAAGGCAATTTTTACTTGCTGTTGGGGATCTTCCATTCATTTTTATAAAATGCAAAATACAACAGAATATAATGGCACAGACACTGTTCCACCAATAAAGATGGAAGCAGCAGCCAAAACACAACTGGGAAGAACGTAGTGTCCCTATATGATGGCCTAAAGTGGCCCTTCATCGGCTGATCAACAAAGTTCTGCACACACAAATGTGCAGAGGTGTCGACGTCTAACGTGTGACAGTGCTGGGGTACAAAGGCCTGAGGAAAGCTAGCCAGGGTTCCACTGCACCTGGCTTTCAGTCCTATCTCCTCTACTCCTTAGCTTGGTTAAAAATCAAGAGAACTTCTCCAAGCTGCTTCCTCACCTGGGGGTTGGAACACCTGTTCACAAGGCGTTGCAACCCACAAAGGAGACAGGATGTGACTCAGTGCCTCACAAATCGGTGCGCTTGGACCCCAGGAATACTCACCAAGAAGTTCTGCCAAGAGCTACATAAAACCAAGGAAAAAAACACGATGTACCTTTGGAAACATCAACTTTACTCCAAGAGTTTGGTGAGGGGAGGAGAAGCAAATGAATCGGTAATGTAAAAGTTGTTAACATTAAAACAAATGTGCATTATGGAGTAGAATGCAACTGCTGCATGAATTTTTAAGCTGGAACTCCTACCCTTACTTGCCTAGTTCATTTCTAGCTACATCTTTACATGTAGGGGAAGGCCATGTGGGGTGGACTCTCTCTCCTTTTCCATTAAAGGTGGTCTTGGAGGGAATGTGTCAAGCTAGCAGGGATTTTAATATCACAGTGAGCCCAGGAAGCTACCAATGGCCCTTGCTCTGGAGAATTCTCTTCAAATTCAGGAGTCTCAGATTTGTGCTAGATCTAAGTACAGGTAGAATGAAGTCTAGGCACACAGGATCCCTTCTCTACACCACACACCCTGACGTAAGTAGCACTGAAGTTCCTCTCCTCACTGCCCCCTGCTCCCGCCCCATGGACATTCCTGTGAGGCAGGCTCCTGCCACTCAGTTACTCTGTTTACACCAGTGACATTTCTTCAACCCCATACTGATTGGTAACACATTCAGCATTTACAGTAATTCTCATTTAAATGGACGTCTGCATCATTACTAAAGAAAATAAGCTTACCAGTTTAGCTTATCTCTAACAACTTGTTATTACGAAGTATATTATATTAAAAAGTATATAACCATGGTAGCCAGCCTCCAAAATGGCCCCCAGTGATCCGTGCCTCATGGTATTCATGCTTTTGTGTAGCCCCCTGCCACACTGAGTAAGGCTGGCATTTATAACCAAGACAATATTGGGAAAATGACGGAGTGTGACTTCAAAGGCCAGGTCAAAAAAGCAGCTTCCCTTTCACTCTGTCTTGGCAGGGAAGCTGACTGCCAGGTCACGAGGACACTCAAGCTGCTCTAGAGAGAGGGCCACATGGTGAGGACCTGAGGCCTCCGGAAAAGCCAGGTGAGTAAGCCTCTCGAAGCAGATCCTCCAGACCAGTCCAGCCTTCAGATGACGGCTGCTTCAGTTGACATCTTGACTGCAACTCCACGAGAGATCCCAGGTTGGAACCACCCAGCTAAGCTGCTCCTAATTTCCGGACCAACACAGAAAACGTGAGAGATAATGTTTATCAGTGTTTTAGGCTGCTAACCTTTGAGGTAACTTGTTATGCAGTGATAATTGATACAATAACATATGTCAGCTTAAAGAATAAGAAAATAAATTCCATATACCTAATACTCAGTGGTGGTGCTGGGTTTTTGTTTTTTTGGTTTTGGGGGGGTTTTTTTGTGTTTCTTGTTTTTTGGGTTTTGTGGAAGACCGATATGCCCCTTCCTGATAACCTCTCCCCTCCATTCCCCACTGCCACCCACAGGTAACCACTAGCCTCAACCGTGAGTGAATCATTCCTTTGCTCCTCTTTATGGTTTTACCCCATATGTATTCTCAATGTTGCTGCATTTTACCTGGTTTCAAGCCTAATATAAATGAAACCAGAGTGTATATGCTAAGACTTCCCTCTTAAGATTGATTCTGAGAGTCGTCTCTGTGACTCATGTGGCTATAGTTGATTCTTCACCACTATATAGTTCTCATTGTGTGAACATACCCACAATTTAGGGCTCTATTTTCCTGCTGAGGATCATCTGGGGATTTTTCAGTTTTTGCTATTATGAATAATACTGTCATTTACATACTAGTCCTCGTCCTCTGGTGCACACAGCAAGAGTTTCTCCAGAGTATATACCTGGGAGAGGAGAGCTGGGCTTTGGGATTGCACGTGTTCCACTCTTCTAAGTAATGCCAAATTGTTTCCCAAAGTGCTTGTGTACAATTGACTCTTTAGCCGCCTTTCCAGTCTCTCTCCAAAAAAAGAGGCATGCTTGTTTTGCTAATTACCAGCAAAGCTTTCAACCAACGAAAGGAAAAGCTTTTCCTATTTGTAGCATCACTACTGCAAATAAATAGTACCCCAAAGTAGTGACCCAGACAGCTGGACCACGTTAGTCACAGGACGTCAGGACAGACTGCAGAACAACAATGGCGACTCAGTCAGCACCACACACTGCCCACAGGCGGAAGTCAAACGGGATTTCGAGACCTATGTTAAGTTCACAGACAGTTTTCCCCCTGATGGACTCACATCTACACTCCCATCTTATTGCTGTCATCTTGAAGGGGGAAAAAATTAAGTTAAATGCACCCCAGCCAAATTCAAGATTCAAGCAGGAGAGTCAAATCATTTCAGTGAAACAGTGCTTTGGTTTGTTTTTTTCTTACACAGAGAGCTGGTTATGTTTTTTATATTTTCACCTATAAGATGAGATTGTTATTTACTATACCTAATTTTACGTGTAGTAATTCTACAAAAAATACTTAGGTATTCTCTATACAAAAAGATGTCCTTTTTAGATTAATTAATTCCATTTCTTAGGAGACAACAGTAATTTTTATGATAATTTAATCCATATTTCTAGTAAAAACATGATACTGAACATTTCTGTTGGCATTGAAATTCTTTCAATGTGAGCAGGAAGAAGAAATGTTACCGTAAATTTCAAGGAGGCTCAGATCATGTCACTGAAAGAAACAATGGCACCAGATGACCAAAATGAGGTCATTCCAACTCACCCTCCTGACAGTTCTTATTTGCCTCTTTACAGCTGTTTATCCCTATGAGGTGGGAACTATTACCATACCTATTTTACAGACGGAGGAAATTAAGGCACAGAAAGCAATTAAGTTGTGCACAGTCACACAAGGGCTAAGTGGTAGAACAGGGATTTGGACCCAAGTGGTTTACCCCAGAATCCATATTCTTAACCACTACTCTAGCAGCTTCTTCAGTCCCCCAAGACCAGCTAGAAGACCCCCCAGTAGTAACAATAATAGTATCTACCGGTTACTAAGTTCCTGCAATGTGTCATGCTAAGTGTCTATTGCGTTAATTCTAATCCTCCCGTCATCTCTCCGGGCATGCGTTACTCCCATTTTATTGCTGAAATAGCCTCTGGGAGTTTAAGTAATTTGGCCAAAAATCACATAGGCAACAAAATAAAATGGTGGAGACACCACCTGAACGTTATCTTTGACTTCTAAGTTCATGTTCTTTCTATAATGGGCCTTCTGGACAAAATAAAACTGCCCAATCCCAGAGTTTGTGGTAGTCAAGCGCTGACCTTAGGTCCAAAACAGCCCCCAGGAAGAAAACAGATGCCACGTTGGGAGACAGTGTGCTGGCCTTCTTGGTGAGCAGTGGGGAGCAGCTGTCCTGCCTCCATGACAGGCAGACTGTGGTGGAGGGGGCGCCAATAAGAGCAGCAGGCAGTCAGAAAACCAGGGCTCAACACCACCTCCTTCTGAGTTTACACTGGGTAGGTCAAACAGCCTCTCCACACAGTGTTTTCATCTGTAAAATGGGGCTACCTTTAATTTCAAAGGGTTGCTGTGAGGATTAAAGAGACTAATACAGAAAATGGACCTGGCACATGGTAGGCACCAGATTCATGGTTAACAATTGAAGGATTAAGTGAGGACATGCTCTAGCTTTCCTAAAACAGGAAAAACCAGGGAGCCCTCTGTAACCACACACCGGCTTCCATATACGAAGCCTCAGAGTCCAGAAGAGAAGACTTGACAATTTGTAAAAAGCCATCTTTGTACCATGATTTTTTTTTTTTACTACTATGATTTCCTCTTTCCATCCTACCGTAAACAGAACAACATTGCCAACTAGATCAAACCTTTATGATATCAGTAAAAGTCAGACTTTCTTTACATAAACACTGGAGCTGGAATGGACTCAAAGTAAAATATTTGGCTCTTTTAACTTTTGTGTTACTGACTTTAGAAAATCTTAAACTCTCATTTCAAACAGCAACATCTCTTCAAAAGTATTTCTAGTTTCCTGGAAATCATCCCAAATTATCTGGCCAATGAAGAAAAAATTTGATTAAATGACTAGTAAATGACAAAAAAAAATTCCAGCAAAACTACATACACCACTGCTATGAGAAATAGAGTCCCCCTGCACGACTCCTTTTGCATTGCCTAAGATTAGGTATTTCAAGTATGAAATGTAAATTTAGGAACAGAACACCTAGGTTAGCTACCAGCAATCTCCAGGGTAACTGGTCCTTTTCGCCTTTTGCGGAGGGATAAGGGAGCAGTAGTAACTGCAGCATTGTAGGTCTGCTTTGCAAAATTGGTCCAATCCCATCTTTTTTGACCAACTGATGCCAATCCATGAGCGAGCTACACAGAGGAAACAGAGAAACATGTTTCTTAAAAGAAAAATGCTGAATCTTGTATTGGTTCTAATATTTGATCCAGAGTGGAGTAGGAGACCCACCAAGGGGCAATTTTCCAGATGGAGGTAGCCAGTGAGGGGCAGAAACAGCCTCAGGACAGTATGAGGTGTTTGAAGAGAACAACAGAAGCAGCCGTTGCTAGTGTTTTCTCAGTACACACCATCGGCCAGACCTGCTGCTGAGCATGTTTCCTACAATCTTCTTTACAACCCTCACTCAATAACTCTGAGAGAAAACATCATGATATAGATCCCTATTTAAGATAAAAAAATTAACTCAGAGAGTAAATGACTTGCCCTAAGTCAGAGAACTAGTAAACAGATATAATAACTTGCTTATAGTATATGCTAGGGACTCAATAAATATCTGCTGAACACAGGGTCTTTATTTCTCCTCCCTAAAAACAGAAAATACTACCCATCTCACAAAGATTTGTAAGGATAAAATGAGATTAGGTATACAAAGTTCCTAGCTCAGTGCCCTGACCTCTGGAATATACTGTGGTGCATGGGCAACCGTGTTGATATAAAAAGCTAGGCACAACAACCACCTGGAACAGGATTATGATAATGACTACGGGTATAACAAACATCATAATGGGCAGAAGATATACAGATATACATAACAGCGAGAAGAACGGCAAATAAGCACATGAAAAGATGTTCAACATCATTAATCATTAAGGAAATGCAAATTAAAATCACAAGATACCACTACACACCTATCAGAATGACTAAATTTTTAAAACAGCAATACCAAATGCTGACAAAGATGCAGAACTAGGACCCTTACACACTCTTGCTGGGAATGCAGTGGGTGAATAGGTAAACAAACTGTGGTATATCCATACAGTGGAATACTGCTTAGTAATAAAAAGGGACAGATTATTGATACACACAACAACATGGATGAATCTCAAAGGCATTATGCAAAATCAAAGAAGCTGGCCTCAAAAGAGTATAGTCTAAATAATCCCACTTGTTTGATATTCTGGAAAGGGCAAACCCCTAATGACAGAGATCAGGGTTGCCAGGAGTTAGAGATGGGGGAGGGTTTGACTACAAGGAGGTGGTACCATGGAATTTGAAGGGTGAGGGATGAGGGATTGGTCTGTATGCTGTTTCTAGTGGTAGTTACATGAATCAATGCATGGGTTAAAACTCACAGAACTGTATGTTCCAAAAAAGTGGATTTTACTGTTGGTAAATTTTAAAAATTACTGAATAAAATTTTTAAATCATAGGAAGAATTGGTAGGTCTTGGTGAATGGATATTTGACCTTTCATTTGTGGGAAAGAAAGTGACACGTGAGGGTCAAACGGCTCTAAAGTTCCTTGCCCAGGGAATAATGGTACAGGAGAAGATGAAGAGCCAGTGTGTGAGAAGTCAACACAGAGGCTGTGAGAGGTGCAGAGGGTCAAGAACCTTGGTTTCTAGCCTAATTTCCTACCAAATGGTGACTGAAATTATACAAGCCACACCATCTCCTTGAACCTTAGTTTACCTAATGCTAAAATCAGACAATGAAGCAAATGATCTTGAAGGTCCTTTCTCACTGCAAACATTCTAAGGTCAATTTGTTTTTAAGCTATTAGTTCTGGGAAGACAGCAGGGCAAATAAGTAGAAATACCCAGATATGGAAAAACAGCTATGCGTCTGCAAAGATGCCATCAGGGAACAAAATGAAGTGAAAATCATTGATGTGTGTGGATGGTAGACAAATAGTGGTGGAAGCAGCCAAGGGCAGGGAAAAGACAGGAGACTCAGAATACCTCTTCCTGGCATAACAGAGGCCAAGAGAAGAGAGAGGTTTCACAGGAGCAGAGGGCAGAGGGGCTGGAATAACTCAGGGATCAAATGCTGAAAAGGGTCAAGAAGAACGAGGACTGATAAAACAACAAAACTGTACAGATGTTTCAGAGATCAATAGAGTGAGTGACCGCCAAAAAAAAGGAACAGAAAGACAACCATCCAAACTTCCTGCTGTCTGCGTATATCCTGGCTATGTCCTAACTGTCCCCGTCCTCTCATTTTCAACCTCACTTTGCCGTCATCTTTGCTGTCAGGAGCCTAGAATTTAATAAAACATGCAGGTGCAGTTTCCCTGCAACAGTCCACTTCAGAGGCTGCAATCTTCAAAATTTAGAAATTCCTAGAAATTAAGAATATGACTATTGAGTGCCAGTGAGCCATTTTCCTGTCCTGCGTAAGTTTATGCAGACTCCAGACTTCTAGAACAGAAGAAATCATTTCATTTTTAAAGGATTTAACAGAATGTAAAGAATAGAACTTAAGAAGGGCTAAGATTTTATTGTTGTCACCTTATTCGTTTGTGAAGCAGGAAAGTGGCTTGAAGTTAATAATATTCCCAAACTGACCAAGTGAAGTGTGACAACTCCTTCATCTCTGTCCAAAGCAGGCCCCAGAACATCATTTAACGGGCCTCAGCTATTGCAGCCCAATGAACCCAGTGAGACATACCACTCTGAGCACTTAACCAGAACTGAAGGAAGATTAGGGAAATTAACAGTGAAAAGGTACACCCACAGACAAAGTTAATACACAGAAAACTTCCAGCACCACTTCTTCTGCCAATTTCCCTTTTTGATGATTACACGTGAAAACATCAATCTGTAGAACCTGCTGGTTATGAAAGAGGAGAAAGAGCTGACGACTTCAGCTCAAAGTCTGGTCTCTTCCATCACTAACAACTCACTAACTTGGGACAAATTTCTTCACTCCTTATCTCCCTTTCTGCCTCTACAAAATGAGGATAATCATGTGCTCCCATCTAGCACTCAGGCTACCGGTGCCCCACGCTGGATGACATCATGTCTGTGGAGGCACTTAAGGAGAACACAAATAAAAAGACAAATACAAGGTGTCATTACTGCTATTCTGGTGGGGGGGAGAGGGATGAATAGATTTCAAACACATTCAATCACATCCCAACTGCCTCTTTCAAGTCAACCATATGCTTCTCTTCCCTCACAGCTGGGCTGTAGAGCAGATGCTGGAATGGATACAGAGAGAAAGGTGGTGAGAAGGAATGCTTCAGACAGTAGCTTCAGTCCTCCTAGTTTCGGGAAGATAAAAAAGTAATTTCCTATCCATTTACATTCCACTAATCTTTTTTGAGAGCCTCTTATGTGTCAGACACCATGCTAGGCACTAAGAAGATTTTTTTTCCCTGCAAAACAAGCTGTGCTCTGAAGCATGTTCACTCTGGAAAGAGCTAAGTTGCCCATCACAACCCACCGTGCACAGTGGAATCACTGAGGCAGGGTGGGCAAAACTCAGTCCAGACGGCTGGCTGAGTTAGGAAGGCGACGCCCCTGATGGAGGAGAATGGAATGAAGACAGGGCAGAAAGGGGACAGCTAGAAAGAAATCCAGGCGGAAGTGATGAGGGTTTAAGATACAGATGAATGCAAGAGATAAGAAAGAAGTAAAATGACCTTGCTGTGACGACTGGAAGGATACAGGGGTAAAGGAAAAGGAACTGTGGGTGACTCCCTTGCTCTGTCTTGATGACTGAGAAGATGAGCTTTTTCACAAGGCACAGGAAGAAGTGCAGATCTGGTGGGCAAGATGGGTTCACTTTGTACTGTGTCACCATGTACCTGACTTCAACCAAAAAGTCTTAGCTTTTATCATCATTTAGCTGCTTATTTCAAATTCCCACAGGCAAGAGGACCTCTTAAAACAGAGCAGAACGTCTAGGCAAGAACTCAATTCCATGCTCCTAACTTCCTAGTAGCCAAAGTGAGAAGAGCCGCATATCAGAGAGGGTAAGAGGTTTACCCCAGGTCACAAAGCCAGAAAAAGAGGGAACTAAACTTTAATCCCAGGTGGCCTGCTTCCAGAATATCAGCTTTTTATGTAGCATGCTACACTGCTCCCGTAAGGGCCTAGTAGTGTTCATTATATATAGTAAGGGCTCAACAGTCTTGTTCTCTGGCCACTTTATTCTTCTCTTGCTACTCCCTTGTGATAAGAGTGTCCAGGCAACCCTCAACTACCTATTTTCAATCACTAGAAACACTGTTCCCACTGCTAAGCTCTGGCTCAACCATTCTGTCCACCTAGAAAGCCCTGCCCCAGCTCTGCTTCTTAAAGTTCATTCCAGCAGCTACTTCTGATAACCAGCCACACTGTGGCCCTGCAAATGCAGGAAGAATGTTCTAGTTTCTACAGGAGCTATTTCCGAATTCATGTGTCGTACCTTATACCATGGCATTAAAAGTTCTTTGAGGGGCGCTGGCCCAGAGGCATAGTGGTTAAGTTCACAGGTTACACTTCAGCAGCTCAGGGTTTGTGGGTTCGGCTCCCAGGTGCCAATCACACACTGCTCATCAAGCCATGCTGTGGTGGCGTCCCACATATAAAATAGAGGAAGACTGGCACAGATGTTAGCTCAGGGACAATCTTCCTCAAGCAAAAAGAGGAGGATTGGCAACAGATGTTAGCTCAGGGCCAGTCTTCCTCACCAAAAAAAAAAAAAAAAAAAAAGGCCTGTGAGGATAGTTCTTATTTAACTCACATTTGTATCACTGGCTGAACCTAGCATGATACTTCTCCCTCCTCAATTGCTTACTACCTGTGAGAGTGTTACCTCTGGGAGAAGGGAGGGGTAGGCCACTGGAGACTGGAGAAGGAAACACAGTGTTTATCTGGAGACTGCCACTCACCAAGTACTGTCCTAGGCGTGAGAGAGCAGTGAACCAGCCAGCAAAGTCCCTGAACATACAGTCCAGTGGAGATGAGGTGTTTGTTTAAAAATAATAACAACAATATATATACCAAAACATGTCAAACACACAAAATATTTAATAAAACTGGTAGAGGGGGAGCTAAGTATAGATGTTCATTATATCACTCTCTATATTATTCTGAATGTTTAATAGTTTCATAATAAAAAATTTAAAATTGAGAAAAAATAAATGTAAAGCCTCTACGCCCTAGGGAAAGAACTGTCTAGTCAGCCTGATTCATTTGCAAAAGTTCTAGATAGAGAAAAACTTATTGCAGTCTATTTCTTTAACATCATATTCCACAACTGCAAAAGCAATCGGGAGAAAAGATGGAAATGCACAAATTTAGACAATATGAATTCAATCAAACAATAAAATGAGGTTCTCAGTCAGTCTAGACTTTCCTCATCTCTACCTCCATATCCTCTGTAACGGTAAATGATAAAAGAAAATAACAGAAAAACATAACTACTTTGTAATATATTTTGGCCTCAAGAGGGAAAGTCCTAGTAATACCACTATCACTTACTCTACACCTACAGTGTGCTAGGGATTTACACACATGATCCCTAACAAACCTGTAAGGTGAGCATTATTATCCCCATTTTACAGATGAGAAAATTAAAATTAAAACAACTCAAGTAATTTGATCAGCATCCTATTGCAGGTGACTGGCAGAGAGGGCACCCAAACCCATTTCTGCCAACAGTCAAGAGCCTTGGTTTTATTTTCATTACACCATGATGTATATCTCCCAATATCTCATAGTCCCTCTCTCATTTTTTCATAAAGTTCTGGTTCCACAAATAAGGAAATCTGATAAAGAAAATCTCCACCAGGCAGTTCAGTAAATTAAAAAAAAATACAAGAAATTACAGTTTTGAGCTACACAGTATCAGAAACAGTACCTCCAAATGTTAACTCAAGGCAATAAAGAAAACTGAGTGGGAAAGAAAACTAAACTGTACAATCCTCTACAGTCATAAAAGAAATACTGCATTACTATTTTAAACTGAACAGCCAAAACATTTGAAAGGACCCTAAAGATGCAATTGGCAACAAACCTATGAGAGAAAAAAATGAATTCTTAAAGTCCATTTCTAACACTACTTATCTTTAAATGCTCGTTACCATGAAGACTGTAGAAAATTTGTCTTCTATATGTAGACAGAGGAACAGGATAAACTAGAGCATATGTGAGCAGGTTGAGATCTTATTTACTGAATTTCTGAAATTAAGAATAGCATAAAACTTGAAATACATGCCATTGTTTATTCCATTGGGAGTCACATTAACTATTCTGGCAGTGAAGTACAGATCAGAAATGGGAAAGGTCAGATTTAATCTATACGTCAATATTTCTGAGCCCTAGAGTTTATTTCTAAAATACAGGCTTCAGTGCAAAAAAAAAGGCTCTGCCCTTTCTCCATCACTTCCTCCACACGGTGCAGGTTTTAGAGGCCTAACTGTTCTGACACAATTCCAAGACAGCAGGGAACTTTTTGAGTGAAAGCCAAATGATCAGAGCCCTCTACCAGCCGGATCCTCATCTCCCCGCCACCCCACCTCAAAGACAGGGGATGGCTCCCCTTACATGAGCCTGCGCATGCCAGGCTGCTCGTCACCAGGGCTAAGGGCTGAACCCTGGGGAACATTTACATGTATAAATCAGGTAGAGGTGCCAGGGAAGGAGTCAAAGAAGGAACTAGTGGAAGATAAGAGAACCAGAAGTACAGAGGGCCTCAAAGACCCAAAGCGGAAAAGGAAAGGAAGAGGATGTTCCATTCCGAGACAGTCAACAAGGAAAATGAAAAAGGTTTCAACGCCACAGGGTCAGGAAGTCATGTCAGATTAGCAATCTCAGTGGAGTGGCCGGGAAAGATTCAGATTAAAAGGGGCTCAGCAGAGGATGGAAGATACAGACGCTGTGAGTATAAACAGTCTTGAAAGTAAGGCCTACTTCCCCGTAACGTTCCCAGCAGCAGTAAAGACACAGATCACTTGCTATCACTGGTCCACCTGGGGACACACAGGCAGGAGCCCTACATCTCTGCCACGGTCTCACCACCATCCCTCTACGGCCCAAGCAGAACCACAACCACGACTGAGGGGGCTGCAGCACAGCAGATCCTACATCTCAGAAATCACACCGCCAGCCAGTCACCAAATGCATAACGTAAACAGACTTTAGCTGTAAACTGGCGACTGTTTGCCTAGATACCTGACGCAGTGCCAGGTTAGTTAGCTACACTCCAAATGGTAATGGTACAAAAGAACTCCAATTATCCTTCTTCCCAGAGATGCATCTCTGATTATAGCTTGCATGTTGAACCAAAAAATGTATTCACCCAGTTATTACAGTTACTCTTTGAAGTAGAAAATTTGACTGATTGCCAAAAGTGACTGACTAAATATATAAATTACATGACTGAGCATCAAACATGTATGTTATGTTGTTTCAGAGGTCACCTATTTAAATCAAGGACTTTTTCAAATCCACTCCACAACTCTACAAATTCACATACATACCTATCAGTAAAAAGATAAGACAGATGTCAAAAAATGATTAAACAAAAACAAAGATCATACAGCAAGAAAACAGACCTTAATATAAAAATACAACCTACAAAGCTGTCAGTAAACTCACAGATGGTGAGTTTGGTGCTGACAGGCAAGAGCTATGAGAGCAAAAGATACGAAAACAGCAGGCTGTTTGCCAGAGCCCTGACAAGCCTCACTCAAGGCTGCGGCCAAGTTCACTGGTGAAACTGCTCTCTTGATCTCAGGCAAATACTAAAGCTTTCAGCTGAATACTGTTGAAAGTACTTGGGTGTTTTTGTGTCTGCGAGGGAAGATTTCCTTGACCAAACTGGATATGGCAGTCCTCTAGTAAAACTGATCACAAGAAAGTATATACAACAACGTGAATGTACTTTATGCCACTGAAATGCACAATTAAAAAATGGTCAAAATTAGGGCTGGCGGTTAAGTCTGCACTCTGCTCTGGCAGCCTAAGCTTTGCCGGTTTGGATCCCAGGTGCAGACCTACACACCACTTGGCATGCCATGCTGTGGTAGGTGTCACACATATAAAGTAGAGGAAGACAGGCACGGATGTTAGCTCAGGGCCAGTCTTCCTCAGCAAAAAGAGGAGGACTGGCGGCAAATGTTAGCTCAGGGCTAATCTTCCTCAAAAAAAATAAAAAATAAAATAAATTTTTTAAAAATGCTCAAAATTGTAAATTTTATGTATGTTTTACTATAATTAAAATAAATAAAAGATGTACTTCTTTAAAGCAAATTATAGATTTGAAACATTCTCAGTCACATCTTAGAAATATATTTTAAACCTATATGAACAAAATATATATTTCAATGTATATTTAAGGATCCACCGAAGCTGTCTTCAGTTTCCACACTTGGCCAAAATTTGATCCTTGGTTTCAACTGGAAATCTTCCAATGTTGTTTCTGGCATCCTTGAACTGGACTGAGATCAACGCTTGTATCATCACGGAGGTATCAGCATGGCAACATGCTGGTGGGCGTTCCAGATGTACTTTAGAGTAAAAGTCTCCTCCACCCCAAGGCAAACTACGTGACACCTTAAGGATTTTGTCACGTACTCAGACAAAGACAGGACAGGACGGTCGCTTATTATGTATTTTAAAAGGCTGCTTGAATAAAAGAAAATTCTAACACTGTATTTTGCAGAGAACAGCATCGCCAGCATGCTTACTATTGACATCAAAGAGCATGCTTACTAACAACCAATGGTTGCCTGAAGGAAAGTAGTCCATTGTTAGAAACTGAGGTGCCTGGAGAGAGCAAACATTTCTCACATACTTCCTCTGAGAAGATTCTTCTGTCATTCTTCTCCAGGCAAGACAGTGACATTGGTGTGCAGGCAGTGAGAGCCGAGATGCAGATGAAGATTTGGAAAACAGCTTTGCTATCCTGAAAGCAAATCACACTACTCCATGTAGCATAATTTGGTTTCCAGATTGAAACCAAAGATCAAATTTTGGCCAAGGATGGAAACTGAAGACAGCTTCAGTGGACCCTTAACTATACATCGAAATATATATTTTGTTTGTATAGGTTTAAAATATATTTCTAAGACACTGGGGTAGTCAAGGCTTAAGGAGGCATTTTTCTCTCGACTGGTTGTGTGAATCCGCGATGGCATGCAAAAACATCAGGGAAAATTTTGTGTAAGGGCAACAATCTTACTTCTGCTTCTGCGATTATCCAGATATATTCTCCTTCAGGCACTACGTAAAGCAGGTGTAAGGGATTACTTTGAATGAAACTGCATCATTGCTGCCAAAGAAATCTTTAGGTCCAGGCGTTAAAGAGGAGAGAAGTCAGTTATTGAACAAAATTTTAACGAGTTAGACAAAAACTACCACTCATAGCATATTATACTGACAGCTAGACAAAATAATAATAATTTAGAACCCAAAAAAATAAAATCCTTACTCCCCATTCCTCCACCTCAGCTGAAAGTCAGTATCTACCCAATATCACAAATGTTCCTACACTGGTCATCTATGCTAAGAAATTGAGTTCCTGTACCACAATGCCAAACTCTTAACTACTATAATCTTAATAATAATGATGTAATAACTCTTATAAAATTTCAGAATTCTCCGTGTATCCCAGAAACTGACTCTAGAACAGTGAGATTTAGCTTTGGCAATACAATTCCTTTTAACATTCTATCTTTGGCCTTTAATCAAAATGTTCATTAAGTGCACATTTAATATTTATATAAAACTGACTAGAAAGACACATACCAAAATGATAACAGTGGTTTTTTTATAGGTGATAGATTACAAATGATATTCTCTTCAGTTATACATTTTCTAAACAGAGGAGGAGAAAGAGGCAGAGGAGGGGAGAAAGGGAGGGAAAATGGTAAGAGGGAGAGAGGAGGAAGCAAAAAACATTTTCTAAAAGAAAAACCAAACCCAGGTTAAAAGGCAAACGCAGAGCCGCCTTGAACAGCCAGGAGAGACTGTACACCGCCAGGCTCCAGGGGGCGCCCTTCATGCAGACTCTGATGTCAGCCGCGTCCCTGGCAATCCTATCACTCACCAAGTCCTGCTCAGGCCTGCCCTCCCAGGTGAATGTCTTCCTGAGCATTTCAACCAAAACTCATTCAGTCCTGGTCACCAGCACACATAGCATTTAATCACACTGCATTGTCGTTCGGTCCCTCTCTCAGTTGCCCCCTCTAGAGTGTAGCTCTTGAGAGCAGAGCCCACATCTTCCTCTGTGGACCCTGAGAGCCTAACACAGTGTCTGGGACACAGTGGAAGCTCACTAAGTTTGGCTAAGAACACATCACTTTCACATACTTGGCAAACGCTGCCAACGCCAATTCTACTTTATCTCAATACTGTGACTGGTGGCCACACTACCAAAGGCAGTGGTTAATTTCTTCTTCCTCAAGAAATCTGCTGCCCTTTTGCCTTTGAAGGAATTAACTTTTATTGGAGCTCTGTGGGGTCACTGATTCGAAATGCATACTAATTTTTAAAGCAGATCTGCTTGGAAGAGCCATCCTTCTGGTGATGGGGAGGGGCCACAGCTGTTGCCTGGTGGAAAAGACGCCTATGGGAGTCAGGACACCCAGGTTCCAATCCAGAGCTCACCAGACTCCAAGAAAGGATTTAAACCAGATGATTTCTAAGAATAAAATCCTACTCCACATGGCTGCAAACACCACAGACAACAGTAAGTCAGGGGCCCAAGACTCAGACCAACATAAGGTCCAAGAGAGGTGACAGTAAATGACAAGAGGCAATTTCAGGTGAGCTGGTGATGAGGCTTGTGATGACTACAGTACTGAGAAGCCAGAAAGTAGGGCGAGAATAGCCCCTACACCTACAACAACTGTGTCACCACCACCACCACTTTCCACCCAAAGAGCCTTGCACGGGGCTAGGGGGAAAGGAAGGCTGAGAGAAAGACAGATTAACAGTAAGGCATTATCAGTAAGACATCTTAACACTTACCTCAAGCTCTCCAGAAAAACCAGCGATTTCAGAACATGGAGGTAGCTAGTAACAGATACACAGAGACACCTGATCGGACTTCACAGGGGGATCAAACTGTCTGCTAAGGAGTCATTCTTTTTATAGTCCTCCTGTGAGTATTTATAAAACTTTTTTATGACCAAGTCAATGTGGCTTGACTATTTCCCTAGTAGACTATAAGCTTGTTGAGGGCAGGAACCACATATGCCTAGTTCATCACTGTGTCACCAGTGCCCAGCAGAGCACCTGGCTTATAGTAGGCACCCAACCATTATTTCTTTAATAGTTTATCTTTTTAAAAAAGCAGTACATACCTTTTTGCACAAAACAATGTTTTTAGAACTTCCTATATGATTATTCTTCTAGATAGTATTTTTAAGGGTTGCCTAGTATTCCATTGGGTATAAACACATAATTCCCTATTGTTGGATATCTAGGTTTCCAATTTTTCACTACAATAAACAGCTCTGGGATGAATAATGGATTATTTCTTAAACTCCGAAAAGTAGAATTGCTGGATCAAAGAGTATGTTAAGTATTTGCCATGCCTCTTAAAAGGTACCCTCCATACCTTTATCTTGAAGGACAACTGTCATGAACTTTACTATTTAGATAAACTACTGCGGACTTCTCAAGCAGAAGAATCTCCTAAAACAGGTGCCTCTGACATCAATAGCCAAAGTCCTAAACTGTCCTCCCCAGATCTATTTTCGGTGCCCATTAGACCCAGAAATCTGAGAAACAGCATCTGCTCAAGTGGTCGTCTGCTCTCCTCCCACGGCTCAACCTTCTCCTCTTGCTCAGTGGCGGACAAAACGACACTGCAGCCCCACCCATCCTGCCCCCTTTTTCTCCCACTGCGTTAGCTGGTCTTCCACGATGCCAGCTATATCATCTTGCTTCTTGTTTGCTCAGAGGAATAACTGAAGCTGTCCCGTCCATAAGATACAGAAATGTCAAGTCCTATATAACTGCAATGAGGATCTCGGCATGTGTCCACCTTCCCCCGTTAGGCAAGTCACTTCTCATCAGTTCCTCTAAAAAGGGACAGACAACAATAAGGACTCTCAATGGCACAATTTTAACTTTTATCCACTTTCATAAAAACTGACCTTTCGGAGATCTTCCTGGTGAATTTAATGAAAACTTTAGACACTCTCTCCAGAAAAATTCACACACCCAAGATGATAAACTTGATTTCAGTGTCTTCGTGAAACCCATCCATGGACCCCAATAAAAACCGCTTGGCCACTGATACAGCCTTCAAACAAATGGCCAAAAGGACACTCGAGAAATTCCTGAGTGTGTTCTCACCATCCTGTCTCTGTTTCTAAAATCAAAGGGAGGGGGAAAGCCGGCCATGTTCAGGGCCCTATGGAAACTTGGAATGCTGCCCAGCACAACTGCTGGTTAACTTTTAGGGCCTCTCAAAGTAACTCAGGTGTCACTACACAAACAGCAGCAGTAAGGCAAACGTCAAACGACCAACCTTGTGAATGGGGAACAGAGCCATTACGGGGCACGAGTGAGGTTTGCCTCCTGACCACCTGGCATGCCGTTTATTTGTTGGCTTGATTATTGTGTCTGTCCCATTACCAAGAAAACTCCATGTCAGCGGAGACTTTGCTTTGTTCACACCTATATCCTTAGCCTCCTCCAAACCAAAGCCGCTGGTCCCAAAGATTCTGAGGGCTTAGGCTAGAGACTGAGGCCAAGCACGAAGACTTCCACAAAGAGCAATGACATACATGGCACATTCTGTGCCCTTGGGATCTTAAGGTGAGGAGAGTGAACCAAGAGCCAAGGAGGGAACAGGGACAGGCTCTGGGATAAGATCAGGTGGAAACACAAGGGAAAGCACCACAGTCCACATGGGGAAAAATCTCCACACACGGCCACAAAGTTGGCTGCAGATGGACAGGCCCGTGCACTGGCTCTAAGTCTCACTCACGATCCATCTAGTCATGTGAATGGTCAACACGCCACCGGGTGAGCAGAGAGGAAACCAGCAGTCCCTCCCTCTCAAACAGGAACCTCTGGCTCAGCCTCTACTAACAGTTCCCAAGGTCATGCTAACAACTGTGAATGCTGCCCTGCACCACCACAGGCACATGCCACGGGCTTTCATATGACAACACTGTGATTTAGTGGTTATTACTTCCATTTTGCACGAGAGAAAGGCAGTGCCCCAAAGGGGTTTAAACCTGAGTCCCCTGCCCTTTCTGTCACTCCCCAGCTGCTTTCAAAACAGGGCTCCTGGGTCCTTGCCTTTCCCAGTTCCTGTTACCAAGAGGACCCTTCTTCTCCTACCATCACACAGATGGCCAAAGAAGTTCACTACAACCTTACAAGTGTGCCCCAGTCACACCTGTCCCCACTTGCTCTTCATCTCAGGTGACAAGGGCAGCCTGGCTTGGGGTGAAGGCCATGGATTCTCCCCTGCAGGGCGTCTCTTTTACAACACTGGTCCCGTGGCTTTTTCTCCAGCACTCCAGGCATGTCAGCTCGCTCCTCCTCCACTGAGCATGCACCTTCACCCAGCCACGGCCCTGCTCGCCCCTCCTCACATTGCCCTCTCCCCTCCTGGCTTCCTGGAAAGTAACAAACTCCTCTTCTCTTTTGGCCTCAGGAACATCAGAACCCCCATCCCCTTTTCAGACTTCTGCCCAAACTGTCAGCCTGTGTTTGTCAGGAGGGTAAAAAGCTATTGCAAAGCACCTCCCTTCCCATCGGCTGCTATTTCTGCCCCCTTTCGGAGTTCTCTGGCCTCTGCTCCTGCCCCCACCGCTGGGAATGGGGTATCTCCCTCAGCCAACCCTCCACACCTCCTTACAGGATAGGTTTCTTGAGCTCTGTTCTCTACCACCCTGCCCCCAGGACTTTTTTCTTCTATCCCCAACCTTCACTTAACCTGGAACTCTTTGGAGCTCCATTCCCCACTTGAGCATCATCCACCTACCTGGCTCAGCTGAAGAGCCCCCCCGACTCCACCCCAGAACCAGAGATTAGTCATCACATCCTCCATCCCTCATGGATTCACGCGGTATTCCTGCAGGAAACTTTTAAGAGGCTGAACATCCCAAATTTTGCACCTTTAACAGAGACAGCCTGCCAGGAGGGGCTTAGCCACAACCTGGACCATACAAACAGTGAGGCATGTTATAGAAACAAAGCGGTTTGGACACGCAACTAAATAGGACTGGGGAGGGTGGTTCTGAAGTAAGATTCTTTATTACTAACAAAATAATAAACGACAGATGATATGGAATTCGTGAGCCACTCTTTGCAGGTGTTCCCTAATCACGGGACTCATGGAACTGGGGACTAGATGACCAGGGGTCAGCAAATCCAAACTCTCCATTTACAGATAAGGAGGCAGAGGCCAGGTCTGTCAAGGTCACAGCACTGGCACACACGCCTTAACCTGCATGGTATTCGTACGGATATTAAGGAAGGAGGCGGGGCAGGGGGAAGGGGACGAGGAAAATGAGAAATGCAAACCACTGAAAACAAACTGAAAGTGGAATTCAGCACTTTGCCAAAAATTGAGGGCAAATAAAATAAAACTTATTTTTAATAAAGAATCTTTCTTTAAAAAGCCGATTTACCTTCAAGATAGAAAGTCATTAATCTTCTGCTGGTTTTACATTCCTAGGCAATAGCTAAAAATTAGCCACAGTTTTTAAGGACAAAGAAAGTAAACTGCCCAGCACCCCGCCCCCATGACTTCCTGAGTGGTTTACAAGTGCAGTTGGAGGTCTCAAGTCCCCTCAGCTGGCCGACCACCGAGAGCACGCATCTTCCCAGAGTTCTCTCTGCTGTAAGAGTTATCGCACTAAAAACGGAAACCCCAAAAATAAAGAAAAAAGAAAACTAAACCAAAACACATCATGTCCAGTTCCATCTACACTATCCTACAGTATCAGTTACCTTCCTCCGGGCGCCGTCACACAGGGAAGCTGGGGCAGGGGACCTTCTCTGTCCAGCCCTCCCAGCCCTGTCCCCAGGGTGCTTGGTGTGCAGCTGCCATACTGCACTCACTCCTTGGTGACGGCATCTATCTATGGACATGTCCATCTCCCCCACTAACCCTTAAGGGACCCAGACCCCATCTCACTTATCTCTTTACTCAAAGCTTAACAGGGGGTCAAGCCCACAGCAGACCCTTGACACATGTTTACTGCCATTATAAACCCCAGGTTATGAAAAGACCAAAAGTGAGAAGGTCCTGCATATATGAGCAGGCCCCTCTGGCCTCCCTCGTCTGTCCCTGGCCATCCCCCCATCCTCTCTGCCCTGCCACATCCCCTCACCAAGCAAACAAGCAACCCTGGCAGCCAAGGCCACAGGAGAGCCTCAACAACTAGCGCATGGAAAAATCTAGACCAACATTTCTTCCCAAACATAATTGACTTGTCTGTTCTCCTCTGAGTTAATTCTAAGTCTTGATTTCCAACAGAATCTTTCAATTCTAAAAATTTCTCATTCCACAGTTTTATGTGTAACATTGTTCACATGGGGGAAATGCAGCCTGAACTGCCAAACGGAAAACATTTGCTGTAATAACAGCAGCTCCCACTTCTTGAGGGCATCCTGTGTATCGGCACTGTACCAAGTGTGGACACGTGGTGGCTATTGTACCTCACAACAGCTGGAGACAGGTACGCAACTGGGTTTTTTTTTCTTTTCTTTTTTAAGTGCCTTCCTACAGACAGTTTTCTACTACAATTAACCCAGTCAAATAAGAATATCTTCTGCCTCTCCACTGCCAGGCTACGCATCTTCACACACTTTTAATTTCTCTGTGCCTAAATTTTCCAAAGGGGATAAAAGGTAGACACAAACCTGTCTGAGCCTGGGGCAGGGAGTGGGGAGAGTGGAAAATAACAAGATAAAAACAATTCAGGGCATCTTCCTAAGATGGGACGCCTTAGATGGCACTTCATGCTTCTAATGAGTTTTGACTTGCACGTCCAAATTCTCTCTCCACCCTGGGTTATTTTAGCCATGTCAGAAACACTGGCAAGGACAGAAAGCAAATTTCTAACCTGCACTGGCTCAGACATGCCTCTGCAGGCCTAGACAAACAGGACCATGAGAGCTCAGTTTTTATTTCATGAGGTGGAAGGTACTGAGCATTTTTTACTCTGAAATCCTCTCACTTGACTCTAACTAGAAGTGGGAGCAGCTGGCTCCTCTTTGAGGCAAGTACTGCACTCAGCAGTGGTTCTCCAAGAGTGCTCCCCAGACCAGCAGCCTCAGCAGCATCTGGGAACATGCCAGACATGTAAACCACCAGGGCCCACCCCATGCTATGTGCCTCAGAAACTCTGGTGGGGGTGGGCCAGCAGAGGAGGTTTTTTTAACAAGCCTCTAGGTGATGCTGATATACAAGCCTCCAGATGATTCTGATCTATGCTGAAATTTGAGAACCATCAGCTTAGGCTGATAAACCTCCAAGGTCATGGGAATGCCCTGCGGGGCTAACCTGTGTTTCACAACTCTTTACATAATTATGATGGCTCCCCACCAACGGCACCTACTCTGGTAATTTTTGCCAGCTGGCAAAGGCCCCAAACGCTAAACTCCTTCAGGGCACTCCTACTTTATTGGGCAAATTACTTGTGCCCTACTCTCATCTCTAAAAGGGAGATGATAATAATATCATCCATTTCGTAGGACTGTTGCAAGGGTTAAGGACTTAGACAGTGTCTGGCATGTGGTTAGCCCTCAACAAATGTGAATCCCTATGACTACTAAGCCTTTGCCGAAAGGTCTAATCAGAACAAGGAATACAGCAAAATAAAACTTGCTTCCTGCATGGTGACCACCTGACTTCTATCCACTCCATTCCGGAGCCCTGACTGAGGACATCCAGGACCCACAGAGAGAGCACCTTGCTCTACTACATGTCAAGCATTTACTCGTTCAGTCTACACCCACCGCACTGAGCACCCACCGCATGCCCGGCAACGTGCAAAGTCCGCTCTACAGGACTGTGCCTCCAACAGGTCTTTCTGGACAAACGCCATCCAATTCTGGGGCACAAGGCCTTACACACCCCAAGGAAGATACAGGAGGAACACAAGGAATGTTAAAAGCAGTCATGAGAACAGCTAACATTCATACTATGATTACCTTGTGCCAGGAACTAAGCATTAAACTAACATTAAATGTTATTAAAACTAACATTTTAAATGTTAATTTATATAGTCCTCACAACAACCCTCTGAGGTATCTGATGTTATTACACCCACTGACAAGGGTTAGGGAAACTGAGGCACAAAAGGTTTATATAACTTGCCTAAGGTCCCACAGCTCCTAAACGGTAAGGCCAAAAGCTGAACCCAGGTACTCGAGCTCCAGAGTCAGTGCTCTTAACCACGGTACTATATGGCAGAGACCCACTAGTTATCTAGGCATCTACTAGCCACTAGTTACAACTGATCCCAAAGCAATGATTTTTTTTTAAAGATTTTATTTTTCCTTTTTCTCTCCAAAGCCCCCCATTACATAGTTGTGTATTTTCAGTTGTGGATCCTTCTATTTGTGGAATGTGGGACGCCACCTCAGCATGGCCTGTTGAGCGGTGCCATGTTTGTGCCCAGGATCCGAACCAGCGAAACCCTGGGCCGCCGAAGCCAAACGCACAAACTTAACCACTCGGCCACGGGGCCGGACCCCTCAAAGCAATGATTTTTAAGACAATTAAATTTAGGCACAAAATCCATTGTCTTGGGGTTCAATACTAGGCCCTCCAAGCCCTGGACAGAAATGCTAATTATACTTGGTTTCTCAGACCCGGTCTCTCTCCCAATCTAATTCCACCCACGTCAAGTCAAAACTCTCACAGAGCAGCATTTCTCGCTTCTCGTAAGTCCTCTGACACCAAAGCACTTAACCCCTAATTCTACACCATCTGTCACATAGAGTTCTCTAATCATTTCCTGTATGTGAGTCTTTTCTTCCCCACTGGACTGTAAAATTCTTTGATACTTCCGAAGATACTTCCGTACTTTCTCTGAAACCCCACAAAACTAGGTAGAAGCATGGGCTTGCCTATGTAGACTCAGAAGAGAGTGTTACACAGTTAACTGGTTGGCTTATTCACCTTGCTTTTCTGAGACTTCTTTGTTATCAATCCCTAAGCAGCAGAGTAAAAGTATGAAGTTTATGCTATTTAAAACCAGCATTAGGGGAGGTATTACACCAACATTCACTGAGCAGGAACTCTGTTTCAAGATCTGTACTCCCTGGCTCTCCTACATGACCTCAGTTAAACCCCTCATTTAAACCCCTCAGCAGCCTCGTGGGCGAGGCTACTGGATCCAGTTTGAGGAAGGAGGAACCTGGTGTTAGGAAAGGTGAGAACCTGCCCAGTGTCACTCAAGGCCAAGGAATGGAGAAAGGAGATTGAAACAAGATCTGTCCCCAAAGCCCCTACTCGGCCTTCCTCCAACGTTCAGACTACGGAGCCCAGACGCAAATTCTCCTCAAAGCAACACATTACCTTTGAAAAATGTTACCATGACAGAGAAAATTATAAACTCTACTAAAATTCATTATAAAAAGATGGAATAACCATGTTCATGGACAGAATTACAATATTAAGATAGAAAAGGTGTCAATTCTCCCCATATTGGACTATACATTCAATACAATGCCAATCACATTTCCAAGACTTTGTTGAGAACTTGACAAGTGTTCCAAAATGTACATGGAAGGAAAAGGTCCACAAATAACCAAGTTCTGAAAAAGAAGAGCAAAGGGGGGGCTCATCTTGCCATATAAGACACACTGCAGAGCTATAATAATAAAAATAACATGGCACAGAAACAGACAGATGACTGGAACAGAACTTAAAACAGAGACAGCCCCCACCCCACCCCCTCCACACCATGAAGAATCTCAAAATCAGTAAGTGGAGTTTACTGGAAACAGAGCTTCAGTTTAAGCTGACGAAGAAGTTCTGGAGATGGACAGTGGTGATGGTTGCACAACAATGTGAATGTACTTAATGCCACTGAATGCTACACTTAAAAATGGCTAAATAGTAAATTTTATGTTAAAAAAAATCTTAAAAATCAGTATGCTAAGTCAAAGAAGCCAGATACAAAAAAGTACCATACTGTACGGTTCCACTTATATAAAATTCTAGAAAATGCAAACTAATCTACAGTGGCAGAAAGCAGATCAATAGCTGCCTGAGTCTGGGGACAAAGGGAGAGGTGGAAGGCAAAGAGGCCCACGGGAAGTTTCAGGGTTAGGAAATGCTCTGTGTCTTCATTGTAGTGTTTTCACAGGTATGTACATCTGTCAAAATTCATCAGCCTGCACACTTTAAATGGATGTAGCTTAGCACAAGTAAATTATAACTCTCAATAAAGTTGCAAAAAATAGACTCGTGTGCATTTGGGAACCTGATTTATGACAGAGGTAGCGCCATTATCTCTAAAATATTAGGGAAAGAATACATTGTTTAATGATTTGGGGAAAAGTGGCTCACAAAATGAAAAGAAAAAACACTGGATTCCTTCCTTATGCCATATATTAAAATGAACCTCCAACAGATTAAAGCCCCTCATTGTGAAAGGTAAAACTAGGAAGGTAACAGATGCAAATGCAGAATATTTTTGGAATCTTGGGGTAAGGAAGAACATCTTAAGACTCCTAAAATGCAAAATAAGGCAAAAATTAATGAATTTGGGCTATTTTGAAACTAAAAATTTCTTAAAGTTACTATTCACAAAGTTAGTAAACGGCAGGATGGGATTCATATCTAGAATATGCAAGAAACATCTGCAAATCACACATTAGAAAAAACAAACTAGGGGCCAGCCCGGTGGTATAGGGTTAAGTTTGCACACTCTGCTCAGGGGACCTGGGGTTCACGGGTTCAGATCCTGGGCGCGGACCTACACACCACTCATCAAGCCATGCTGTGGTGGCGTCCCACATACTAAACAGAGGAAGACCGGCACGTATGTTAGCTCAAGGCAAATCTTCAAACCAAAAAAAAAACCCAGACTAAAGCTGGTCAAAGAAATTGTAATAGCTAACCAATAAATTAGAAGATGCTCAAAGTCACTAAGAAATTAGATAAATTTGGGGCTGGCCCCGTGGCCGAGTGGTTGAGTTCGCGCGCTCCGCTGCAGGCGGCCCAGTGTTTCGTTGGTTCGAATCCTGGGCGCGGACATGGCACTGCTCATCAGACCACGCTGAGGCAGCGTCTCACATGCCACAACTAGAAGGACCCACAACGAAGAATATACAACTATGTACCGGGGGGCTTTGGGGAGAAAAAGGAAAAAATAAAATCTTTAAAAAAAAAAAAAAGAAATTAGATAAATTCACATTAAACCAATAAGATGCTGCTTTATAGGCATCAAATATTGGTAAAATTAGAAGGATGGTTAATACCAACCACTAGCGAGGATATGGCGAATCTGGAACCCCTCATGCACTGATGTGGGAGTCAACCAATTCAGCAATACTGGAGAATAATCTGGCAATATTTAGTAAAAAGAGGTGTGCTTGTTCCTTTTACCCAGCCAGCCCACTCCCGGGTATACACCCTTACAGCACAATTCTCAAACCTTTCCATGCATCAGAATCTCATCCAGGACTTGCTAAAACACACATTGATGGGGTCTGCCCCCAGGGTTTCTGATTCAGGAGGTGTGGGTTAGGTCCCGAGAATCTGCATTTCTTACAGTTCCCAGGTGACGCCGATGCTGCTGGGTGTGGACCACTTTGAGAACCACTACCCTAGAGATATTCTCACACGCATCATTAAGAGAATGCTACAGGATGTTCACCACAGCTTTGCTCGTGGTAGCAGGAGTGGAGGTGAGCTGGGTGTCCATCACTAGAGAAATGGATAAGTAAAACTAGTG
Organism: Equus quagga; assembly: GCF_021613505.1. Taxonomy (NCBI): domain Eukaryota; kingdom Metazoa; phylum Chordata; class Mammalia; order Perissodactyla; family Equidae; genus Equus; species Equus quagga. The sequence goes on from NC_060268.1 coordinate 144,084,322, forward strand.
GGTGCACAGCAGGCCAGCTGTACAAAGCAGCAGTCACAGCAATGCACTAGATAAGCCTACACTAACATAGATAAATAAAATGCTGAATGAAATTCTCCAAACTTTTATGAATGTCTAAAAATCTCCACAACAAAAAGTTTCAATGTTGAATGAAAAAGAATCTGAATGAAATCTACAGCACAGTACCACTTATACAAATTGCAAACAAGCATGAAATAACACGACGTGTTTAACAAGGATAAAGACATACCCAAGAACACATTCAACACAAGAGAGGAGGCTCCTTTGGCAGAGAGGGGACTGGGAGTGAGAATGAAGGAGAAAACAATAAAACAAGAAGGGGGCTTTGCAGAGGACAGAATCTTATGCCAAAAACTGAGGAATGTTAACTCAACCCTCAGCACCAGAAGTCTAGAAGGTAAAAACCACCAAAGCTATCTAACTATCCACTCACCGGCACTCACGTACAATGGCTGCTTCACTAAAGCCCCCAGGAGCTTTGCAGGCTAAGGGAGCAGATCAGCTCACCACTGAGAGACGGAGGGGGAATCTTTCTGAAATACAAGGCTGGGGTGACTTCAGGCCCCCAGATTCCAACCTGCTCCTGAGCCCTGAATTTTCCCTTTGACAGAGCAATATTTACAAAGAGGCTGGGGTTCTTGGATTTTGGCAAAGGGCATGTGTGTCTACATCAGTGTCTGTGCCTCTTCTCAGTGCGTCTCTTGCATCTGTTGTCTGTGGATCTGAGTGTGTGTGTGTGTGTGTGTGTGTGTGGTGTGTTTATTTGTGGAGGCAAAAAAGAGGTCTTGGGAGGCGAGCAGAGCACTCCAATGGAGACTGAGCCACATCAGTTGATCAACCATTCAATTCTGTTTTACTGAAACCAGAAGTCACAGTACAAAACCCAGCCATCTCCCTGGCCCCACCAACCTGTCTCTCCCCACTTCTTCACCCTCTCCTCCTCTATATCCAAAGCTGCTTCCCGACTCCCACAACCAAATGGGCTGATGTGAAATACGGTCCTCTAGTGGGTGGGTAGCTTATCAAAGTGGTAAACGTTATAGCTAAAACTCTTAGAATGTAGTAGGAGACAATAAATGATCATTTATATTCCTGACCAAGAGCCTATAACAGAAAGGCCAAAAATCTTTAAAACCAGGCATGCCATAACAGTTCTTCCAGAAGAGATTGTTGTGTCTATAGCTACCATCCAAAAAAGGCCCCAAAAAAGCCATCTATAATGTTTCAGGCCCCTCACAAGGGCACAATGGCCACAGCTTTTCCCAAGGGCCATACAAAGTGGTGGGAAAGCGTATGACACAATCAGAAAATAAAAATCACCACTGATTGAATTTATGTGAGACAGTGCAACAGATGCTTCTGGCAGCAGCTTTAAGCAAGCAAACCCATGCCAGGAAAGTATGTCTTTAGGCGAAGAAGAACCAGTTAAACAACTGGAAGGAGGACAGCGAAGGTAGAACACAGAAGGACAGCTGGCCGGACATTCAGACATCCTGGGAAGATTATCCCCTTGTGTAAACAATCCAGAATTTTCATTCTCAAAACATTGTTTTATCTTTTCTACAGCAACACTTTTCATTGGATGGTAAAGGTTGAGGAATTCTAGAAAGATCTTCCCGAAATGCTTTGTATAAAATAACATTTTGTAAATAAAGCATATTTGATATGCAACAGGGGCACTTTTAGTTAAAAAAAAAAGTATGACAGCTATATGTAGGAGTCCTTTAGATTTTCCTGAGATATGTCAGCAAAGTACACCTATGTTTTTCCAGCTGAAGTGCAGGACCTCCCACAATGTGAAAATTAAGGGACTTGACCAGGAAAAAAAGAAAAAAAAAAGTAAAAGAGTTGAGTTTTCAAGCTAAAATTGAGTATCTAAAATCGACATAGGCAATTGTGACTTACAAAGACATAAAAAGTTCCATAAGTGTCAAAACTTGCCGACAAGTTTCTGTTACAAAAACAATTTTAAATTTCAGTGGAATAACCATCTATTGAGTATTCACAAGTTAGGCACTGTGCAAGATGCCAGGGATCCTCCAATGAAGAAGACCCTGTTTTAAGAACTCTGTCTCTTTCACATCAGTTTAATCCATCCCTTGAATTAATTTCCTTTTTCTGATGATTGAAATAGCTCACTACCAGTACTGAAGAGTTTCAGAAATACATCTTACTCTTTTACTCAAAATGTAAATTTCTCATCTCTGAAGCAGAGATAAAAGGAAAAGACTATTTCTCTGTTTTACATATGCTATCATTTTCTGAAGAATAACTAACTACTGAAACTGTGCATGGTGGCAGCTGCCGCCTCTGCTATCCAGCGGGTCACAGAACTGAAGAACTCAAGAACATGCTACATAGCTTAAAAGCAGCAGCAAAGAAACCCCCAAGACCAGGGCCTTCACACCTAAACAACGAGTGAGATCAGGAAAGTGAGCTGTGATAGGCAGATAGGCAGAAGGCAGCTCGTGGAGATTCCCCCAAAGCTGGCGCCTCCAACAGCAGGCACAAGCTGCTGCTGCTTGCTTGCTGGCTTGCTTGGCCAACGCATGGCTCCAGAGCTGGAAGGCTGCCACCTGCTGAATCACCAAACATCGCTGGGCTTCCCTTGGAGCACTGACCAGACAGGGGCCCATCCCCCGCCTGGCTTCTCTCATGGACATCTTACACCCTGGACCAATGAAACACCCAGCCCTCTCGCCTTCTGCACAGGCCAAAACAGCCGCCAACCCAACCCGGTTACGTCTGGGCAGCCCTAGGCAACTCCCATCGCGTTGCTACGTCAACAGTCCCACTCCTCTCTTTCTGCCCACTCAGTCCCCCTTGAATGTTCAAGCCCCAGTGGCAGGAAGCGTGGGGAGTTTACAGCAAATCATGACAGGCACTTACCACTTCCACACCCAAGCAGCCAACCAGAAACACCCCCAAATCTGCAAGCAAAATAACCTGTCCAAACAGCTTTAAAGGTCCAGGAAGGTAAATGTCAAGAGAGCTAAAATAGTAGGCAAGCTCCGTAACAAAGAAAATAAACTTCCCTTTCAGAAAGCAGCCTTCACTCTTGGTTTCATAAGCGTGCACCCCTGAAGTCTGTACTGTTTGAAGGTGAAAAGAAACATCTGGGAAGCACCTGCACGGATTCTCTTCACTCCCTCTGGCCATGGCAACCCTCATCCCGATTTTTACTCACGACTCTCAAGAGAAAAACAAGCATTAGCCAGAACGTGCCAGACTGAATCCGTTGGCTGTACCCGGACACCCTACCCGGTCGGCATGCCCGAGTCTGGGTGAAGGCAGTGGGGGAGACAGCCGCTGCTGTCGCTGCTCTGCCCTTGACAACTCGCCTCGGAATCGTGGAGACCCCTCACTCACGGGGAGAGCTGCGTCCTGGAGAGGCTGTCCAGTTCCAGGCTGCGCCGATGGCTCCCCAGGCCTTACCCCTAACACCCTCACCGGGTGGGGGTGGCCCCGCGGGGTCTCAGAGCCGCCCCTGAAGGAGGCTGTTTCGCGGCCTGGGGAGGGGGTCCCACCTGTTATGTTGTCAGGGGGCATCAAGGGGCCGCGGCGGGGGGGATCCCGAAACCCTGGGCGCCTGGCCGGCTGCGATCGGGCCCCGAGGCACCAACTGTCACGCCACCGCCCGGGCCGTGGGGGTGGGGCCGTGATTTGGGGTCAGCCCAGCAGGTCTCCGGATCCGGGCCGGGCCACTGCCTAAAGGCTCCTCGCCGTCCGGCTCTTCCGCCCCGCCACTGTCCGCTCGCCCCAATCCGACCCTAGGCAGCCTTCCAACCCGCACGCAGCAGCTATGAAAAGGTGTCCACTGACGCCCCCGCCTTGCTCGCCGCCCCAACTTGGTCCGGGAACCCAGCGGGCCACCCTCTCCCTCCGAGCACCGAGGCCGGCCGCCGGACCGGCCCCCGCGCCCACCCCCCGGGAGCGGCGGCGCGGGGGGAGTGCCCGCCAGGTACGCGCGCGGCACCGCGCGGGCTGCGCTCACGCCCCCTCGCCCCGGGGCTGCCCGCACGCTGCTCCCGGCGTCAGGCCAGGCCCGCGAGGCGGGTGTCCGGTCGGCCCCGCCGAGACTGCCTCTGTTACCCCGCCCCACCACTCACTTGCCTCGGAGTCGCGGCAGCCGCCGGAATTCCACTCGCCGAGCCCCCAGCCACGGAATGAAATCCAGGGCAGGGCAGCGTCGGGGCTCCGCACCCGGATCGCGCTCTCTGGCCGGCTCGCCGGGCGCAAGGGGAGAGCAGCCTTCCGTGGCCGGCCCTTCTGCTCCCGTCCGGCCCGCTGCCGCTGCACGGGCCGCTGCCCCGCTGGTGCGAACGCTTCCGACTTGCCACCGCTAGACTCCCATGCCGAGCATGCCCAGTCCGCGGCCTGAGCCGCCCCGGCTTCCAGCACGACGCGAATCCGCTCTTCCGGGTGTTAGCGGCGGCCGGGAGGGCGGGCCGAGCGGGCGGGGTCCACCCGGGGCGCTTCCCGAGACCGAGCCGGACCCCGGCCAGACTGCGCACGAAAGGGCAGCCAGGGTTTGGCCCCTTCTGTTTTATTTTTCAGTCACTGGAAGCTCAGGAGGTGGGCGTTTTCACATCCGGCGAGGAAGGCCCAGCTTGCACATATTTAGGGGGCCGTTTAGGGAGCCCTGTTTTACGGTCAGGGGCGGTACACTACTTGGGACAGAGACGGAGAGTTGAAAGCTGGAGCTCTTCGGTACAGGGAACACAAACTCGGCCTTTTGGCGACCGGGCTCGGGGGCACGAGTTTCCAAGCTACCCCAGCATTCTCTTCCCCACCGAGCGTGAGATCTGCGACACTTGTGATTAACTCCTGATTAACCATTCACAGCAAAGGACGGACCTTAGACTCTGAGGCCCATTTTCAAACCTCTATCCACAGACTCCCATCCCCTAAACAAGAAGGCCCTGCGAGGTAGCCCCCCCCAAGCCAGGCAGGGCGGGGAAGGCCGGGGAGCTCCCGTCTGCGCCGGAGAGACCCAGGCCGCGTCGGGGCCGCCCCGCCCCCTCCGGGCCCCACCTCCCGCCGGCCCCTCCGAGCTGCCGGAAAAACCCGGAGAGTGGTCGCTCGGGCGGGAGTACTGCGCATGCCCAGTAGCCCGACCTGGTGCAGGTCGCCCGAAGCAAGGTTTTCCTTGGCTCCCCGAGGCGGACCCTCGCGCCCGGTTAGGGGCGGACGGCCGGGGGAGCTGGTCTTCTGTCGCGGCGCTCTCCCTCCCTGGCCGGCCCGCGCTGTAACCCCGTGGCGGAGACGCAGCCCCAGGCTGCGCCCCCCATAGGGTCAGGGAGTCGGCGAGGGGGAGGGGCGCGCGGCTGAACCGCCGTGGCACGTGACTGTCCGCGGCGCTCCGGGCAGCCATCTTCCGCTCAGCCTTCCGGCCTCGGGCTATCGGTGTTGACCCAAGAGCGGGCGAGACCAGAGCGGACCGCCCTGCGCCCCGCCACGCCTTCCCTCCAGGCTCCAGCGTCCGCTCCGCATCTGCCTCCAGCCCGCCCCGGGTGGCGGAATCTCTTCATTGACCTTAGCTTTGCCCGGAGGACAGGCTCTCTCCAGGGCAAGAAGCAAAAGGCCGCGGAATCGAGGGGAAAGGACTTAGGGGCGAACGGCCTCTGCTTGTACCCAGAGGTGGAAGTTGGAGAAGAGGGGGTCCCCTTCCGTGAAGCAGCGACACCGCTGCTCCAGCTGCCTCCCTCTTCCACCCTGTTCCCCGCGGAGGAGGCAGGATGTGTTGGCAGGAACATCTGGACAGAGGCCGTCGCTCCTCGCTGCAGTGCAATATCCCACGGCCCGTGCTGGTGGGCAGCTTGGATGGTGATGTTACTAGTGGACATTGAGCTCCTGTGACGAAACACTTGGGGTTCCTGTGTTCTTAGGACCAGCCGCGTCACTATCACCCAATAATTTGCTAGAGATGCACAATTCTAGACCAACAGGATCGGAAACTGTACGAGTGGGGACCTGCAATCTCATTAACAAGCCCTCCACGTGGTTATGGTGGACATTTTACTTTAAGCCTTAGGGGGGCCTACTTATAAATGAGGCATTAAAATTTTACATAGTTCACCCTAAAAGATACTGAGCGTTCGGGAATTCAAAGCGAGGCAGTCTGCCCAGTGCAGGGGTTTTTATCGCGCCCTCTGCTCTTGCTTTTTCCCCCCTAAATCACTTTACTGCTTTTCTCAAGATTTAATAAGTGCAGCTGTCACGTACGACTTTAAAATAACTGAAACTCGGTTCGGCCACATGTTTTGAGTGTCTACTGAGGGCAAGGCTCTGTGAGTCGTAGTAGCCCTACTGAGTATTTTCGGTCAGTTTGCCCCTAAGAGGTGAAAGAAAAGGCTGGCTTTCTTGTGATGCAAATGTTTTTAGCACTAAGGGAGTGTCAGAAGACCGCTGGCTGGTTTCTCTGGAGTGCTAGTTATGCAGAATGTCCTTTAAGCTTTGGACTTCCAGAAAATAAGGTTCAAGTAGCATCTGGTGTAGACTTGTGTCAAGGAGCCTTTAATTTACTTTAAAATACCCTCCCCCCAAAAATGAACTAAATTTCGCAAAATATTAATAGTTCTTGATTGTAAGTGATTTTTCTAGTTTTCTGTATGTTTGAAATTTTTTATAATAAAAGGTTTTTTAAATTGTTTTCCATGAGTAATTTTAAGATTATATGTAACACATGCAAAAAGCAAGGCACTAACCTATTTCTACTTTATTCCAGTTTCATAAAATAGAAAGCTATATATAAAGAAAAAATCTAGAAAGACATTGCAAAGGCAGTAAAAGTAAGCGCTGGGTGAAGCGATTATAAAAGACGCTTGAGTTGGCTCTCCTTGAAATTAAATTTAGTTGCTGTCCTTAAGTCACTACTGTTGATGACCAAAAAAAATGTTGTACTGAAAATAATTGTCCCTCTCCAGTTCACCCAACCCTAAAGAATTTTGCCAGTGCATTTTTTATCAGAATTTTATTAAGTATCATATTGCTTGATTGTAAAATTTTAGAATTCGCAGGTATGTAGAATATGATAAATTACATTGTTGTCAAGACAACGATGAAATAAAAATGAATCACCTCCAAGTCACAATCTGTCATTAAAATATGTTAAAAATAATACTAGGAGCAGTACTTGGGCAAACAGCTCACTTGCCAAAACACCTCTTCTAAAGTAGGTGGTTTAGTTCCAGATGACTGACTCTTCTACCTTTAGAAGATAATCTACCAGATTAAAAATGTGGTGGTTTTATCCGGTTGACTTGTAACTATCAGCCATCACCAGACCATAGTCAAAGTCAAATAGTGCTCAAGAAGCAAGGAGGCTTCTGTGTGTTCATGCAGTTTGTCTCAGTGGAAGAATCTGGAGCCACAAAGCCTGAGTAGCAGTAACAAAGCCTCATGAGCCTCCTTAGCCATTTAAACTCATCTAGCTAACCCACAACCCACTTCCCAAACCAAGGCTGATCTAAAAAGCCAGCTGCAGAGAACAGCGCTGGTTCCAAGCATTCGCACCAGGACTTGGATTTGGTAACGCTCAACCCTCCGTGCTCATTTCTATGCCTGTGGCCAGGATTCCTGGCTTCAGTAGGTGCTTGAGTTCTCCCACTGGTCAACAAAAAAACTGGAATTTATTTGAAGACACTGGGGTAGATCAGGGATGCAGTTGAGGCTCAGGCAGAGTCGGGAACCAGGACTTGGAGAATTGACAGGAGCCCAGGAGGGCTCCCTCTGTCTCCTCTGCTCTTCCGTTTATTCTCTCCTTTCTGTCAGGCTTTTTCTGCCTTCAGTTCACATAGCAGGAAAAGACCAGTTGAGAGCTCCCAAGTTTATTTCTCTTCTAGAGAGTAGCAAGAATGACCCCACCCATAGTTATTAACCCCTTTGTCTAGCTGACTCCTTTTTCCCCAGATTCCTACTGTCACCTTGAACCAGTCCTGTTAATGTTACAAGGCTCTTCTCCAATTCCACCTTTTTCGTAGAAGCTTCTCGGCTATCCAGGACACAGAAGCCTCCTAGACACACATTTTGGCAGGTGTTTATGTTGTTTTATGTCTTTTACAGTTTTCTGTATGTTTCTTGCAGGTAAGTCTTGAGTCTCCAACTTACATATTAAATAACATATCGAGAATATATATTTATCCTTCATCTCCCATAGTACCTAGCACAGAACTTGGCACCACATAGCCCATAGTGAATATTTATTGAACTGTAATTTATGCTTTTCTTTTCCCCTTTTACTTTTCTGTTGCTGCATTTTTCTTTAAAAAGGGTAAACCACTAGGAATGGAAATGTCCTTGCTGTGCTGTCCTTCTCTAATTAGCAACCACCCTCCGCAATCTGCTGTGTACATTTAAAAAACATTTTGAAATTAGACATTTACGACTGGGCACTAACCAGAGTCTGATGAATCAATGCCATCAGCAGAATGCTGCACTGGCTGTCAGGCGCAGAACCATTGTCAAGACTTACAAATTACTCCCAGCTCTTCAAATAGTCAATGTGTAACTCTGGGCAAGGCTTAATTATCACCTCTTAAGATGGGAATAATATAACCCAGCCCCTCTCTGCTGCTCATGGGTATCATGGGAATTAATTAGGTCTTTAATAAGAATACATGTCTATAAAATGTTTTATAGTTAATTAGAGGTAAACATAATGAAAACATGAGGTGTTGTCAAGGTATTCTGAGTGTTTGTTGTTGTATTTAGCACTCAGTTTCCTTCTAAATACAAGGATTATAGCAAGAGCTGTAGTAAACAAAATAATGAATACATTTTGGATCAGTGTCCTCCAACTATTATTTGCAAACGTGTCCTGGATGCCCAGAACTAATTGGAAGGTTGCTACAAAATGATGTCTCCCACACGAAAGGGGGAGAGATTTACAAAGTGTGATCGCCTGAATTTCACAGATCCTGTTTGAAGTCTTCAAAGGCTTCAAAACTAGGCCATGCTAAGGAGAACGGCAGCAGTCGCGGCCTGGCACTTTTTCTGGAACCTCAACAGCACCTCCCTTGTTTTGTAAGATTTTGAAGAAGCGTATCAAAATTCTTCCACCAGTACCTTTACAGTACAGCAAATAGGAGACATTGTCTCCCCCGAATTGACACGTGGAAGAACAAAATACGAGCACACTCCAGGACATAGCTGGAATAATTTGACAAAAGATTTGTCAAATCGTGTGCACTATGATCTAGCCCAGAGTTTCTCAACCTCAGCTCTGTGGACATTTTGGACCAGCTAATTCTTTATTGTGGGAGGCTGTCTGATGCATTGTAGGTTTAGCAGCATCCCTGGCCTTAACCAGCTAGATGCTAGTAGCACTGCCCCTCTCAGTAGCGACAACCAAAAATGTCTCCAGACATTGTCAAATGTCCCCTGGGTGGGGAAAATTGCCCTCAGTTGAGAACTACTGACTTAGACAATGACCAAAGTGGAGTAACTGAATCAAAAGAAACTAGGATATTGAGTCATCAAGCATCCTTCTCTGAAGTCACTCAGCAATTTTATATACTGTATTTATGTGTTAGGTATCCATATTGCATCAATTTGGCCAATAATTGTTGAGCTCTCAATGGACAAGGCTCAAGATCAAGTACTTCTGTGTATCCATAAACAGAAGTGGAGGGAATATGTTGTATTTCTCCACAGCAGGCACATATGTCATTCTCATCCTGATATTTGCAACCTCATCAGGATTATCAAATATTGCATGGGACTTCTTTTATATTAAAAAATTATTCATCTTTTTTTCTTTTGGAGGAAGATTAGCCCTGAGCTAACTACTGCCAATCCTCCTCTTTTTGCTGAGGAAGACTGGCCCTGAGCTAACATCCATGCCCATCTTCCTCTACTTTATATGTGGGATGCCTACCACAGCATGGCTTGCCAAGCGGTGCCATGTCTGCACCGGGGATCCAAACCAGCGAACCCCAGGCCGCCGAAGTGGAATGTGCGCACTTAACCGCTGCGCCACCAGGCCAGCCCCTCATCATTTTTATTTTGAAAAATTTTCATCATTTATCTGAAATTCAAATTTACCTGGGTGTCCTGGGGTTAACTTTTCTTTCCTTTTTTTTCCCCCAAATCTGGCAACCCTATCTTAGTAGACCCAAAGATTTACCCCTGTCTCTTAAATTCTGGCTCCATAAATTTATAACTTGACTTCGTTGAAAATAATAAAGAGGAATTATTGCAAAGACTTTAAAAAAAAAAAAACAAAGAAATGCTGATAGAAAGAGTGGCACAACTAAATTTGAGAATGGTAAGTTTCCTTTGAAAAATGTTTATTTTCCTGGTGAAAACTGGGATAAGTCCCTTAGAATCCATTCAAAGCCTGATGGAATTTATTGCCTGATTTGTTTCAAAATACTTCTGATGCTCAAGGCTGTTTAGCATTCACAACGAAGTTGTCCTCGTATTCTTGTTGGGTGAGTCAGCAAGTGGGAGGTCACAGAATAAACTGAGACACAAACACTTTGTAATCTCATAGGCAGAAAGAAGAGAAACTGAAGCTCAGACCAGCTTTACTTTTGTTCAGCTCACCTTCCCAATCACTGGGAACTCATTAGAAATGCATATCCTTGGGCCTCACCCAGACCTGCTGAGTCAGAAACTCTAGGGGTGGGTCCTAGCAATCAGTGTTTTAACTAGCCTTCCAGGTGATTCTGATGCATTATTCAAGTCCGAGAACCACTGCTTTAGAGCCGTGGGTCCTGATTGTGGCTGCAGAGGAGAAACACCTGGGGAGTTTTAAGAACTACTGATACCTGGGTCCCCACTCATACCTGGGTCCCCGCTCATACCCACCACCCCAAGATTCTGATTGAAGTGGTGTGGGGTGCAGCTAAGGCATGAAGATTTTTCAAAGCTCCCCAGTGTACACCACTGCTCTACAGAATATATTCTCAATTCCCAAAGGGAAGAAAAACTCCCAATATTGCAAATACAATGCTTTCTACTCCTGGCCAAGGTCAACCTTACATAAAGGCAGAATGGACAGGCATTACATGTTTTAATTTGAACAATGCCGAAAGGCCAAGCAATCCAGATGTGTGGTCTCTTCCTTAAATCTCCACATCTACCCTTTAAGGGCCTACTAGAGTCAATATGATATAATAGAGGAAAAAAATGATTTCCTCATCCCCAGGCGCTGCCCAAATGTTCATGAACCTCTCGGGACTACGTTGTCTCACATCTTCACCAGGGATAATATTAACTCTCCACGGGGTTGGGAATGATTGAAAGACCCAGGCGGGTAAAGAAGGCAGGGGATTGATAATCAGCAATCACACCTGGACCTGAGGAGACTTCGTGGAAGGGGAAATTTGAAAGGACAAAACTCAGTAAAGTCACAAATTTCAATGTGTCTTCCTATTATAACTATTTAAATTATTTTCTCTTTTTATATTACCTCACGTGTATGTGTGTGTGCCCCCTACCCCATCATTTTTCCTATTTTCAATGCAGGTACCTTGGTGACCTATCTGTGTTTTTGGCTAAGCTACCTTAGTGACACTGAAAGTGATAGTTTTAAAGCCCACAGTAATAGTTTCACACTGCTCAGTTATTCCTGGGGCTATAACAAGGTTAACAGGACAGTTTTTTTCCCTGTGAGCTAAAAACCCTCACTGTCATGGGGCTACTCAGCCTGAGTTTGTGGATGGTGCACGTTCTGCCATTAAACAGAACAGTTCTTTACATGAAGCTTGAGGTAAATGGACGCACTCGAGTTACCTGTTGCAACAAGGGATGCTAGTCCCTTCCCAGGGTACTGCTGAGACCTAGGGTTGAAACACTCCCTGAGTGACCTTGGAGGGTTGGGCAGGGTGAGCACCTGGGAGCTGGGAAAAGACTTTGGAGAACTTTCCAGGGAAACCTGGCTGGCAAAAGTGGTGGAACCCAGATGTGACATTGGCGTGAATTCTAGCTAATGTCTACTGGGTTAGCCTTCAGGGGCAACTGCAAGATTGAAACCAAAATTCCTTCTGTGAAATACGTCATGAACCAGAAGCCAGAAACTGGAGCAGAGCCAGAGACAGTGGGCTTTGGAGTCAGAAGCGGGGTTCGAGTCCCAGCCCTGCCTCTCTACTAGCTGTGTGACATTGGTCAAGTGACTAAATCTCCTGGAGATAGTGTCCTCACTTGAAAAATGTGGACAACAAAGATAACTTATTTCTGGATTGTGAGGCTTGCTTTGTAATCCATATGAAACACCTAATACAACACCTGGCACGCTGAGTAAGCATGTAATAAATGTCAGCTATTTTTCCAAGATAACATTTTGAGATAATTTATTATTTTCCATCACTGTGTATCCCCTTTTCCTTTTTTTCCATCTCCCCCAACCCAACCCGCATGTGAGCAGATGGTTTGTCTTGGATTCACAGCCTCTGGTGTGGAAAGAAAGAGCCTGTTAGCCTTCCTGACTTCTGTTTCCAAAAGTTTGAGCCCTGGTAGACTGAGACAGGGTGTCTTGGCCAGAAACAGGGAGGGGAATGGGTAGGGCTTCTTCTCCCTCCAGACTAGAAAGAGATTTTGTTTGGATTGAGAGAGGAGAGACGGGAAAGAAGAGGGTGCTGCATGAGCTTTCCAGCTGTCGGGGAGAAAGCCAGACCAGAGAGGGAAGAGCTACCCAGACATCTGGGCAGATGTGACTGTAAGCAGCCTGTTAGAGACGGATTCCCAAGCCTCAACCATGGGTCCAAACAGTGGAGCTGCCAGGCAGAAAGAGCCTTGCTTCCTTTCACCTGTGGAAGGGGGCATCAAGGGCCAATACTCTCCCAACCCCCACAATGCTTTACCTTGACGATTACAGGGAGCACTTGAAACACACCCCCCCCACCAAAAATTAAAATTAAAAAATTATAAACTAAGTTTCCCACCAGCTAGGTAGAACAGGTAATGGTGGTGCTGTGGGTGGTGATGGTGGTGGGATAGAAATGGAAATTAAACGGAGTTACTGAAAATAAAGTTATATTTCCCAAACGCTGGTGTTTGTGGACTGAGATTCACAGAAAATTCCAGAACTTGCAATGTCTCAAGGTAATTGTTCAAAACATTAATTATTGTGCTCACCCTACACATGTTGATATAGATGCTGGAAGGCAATAGAACAGAATCAGTACAAGCCGCAAGAATGCCTTGAAATTTGCTGAATTCACTGTCTGTTGACCTCACTTCACTCGCTTATTAACATTAAGGGAGCCGCTCTGGCTTGGTGAACAGCGCACAAGACACTCTGTCAGTGTGACCACTAGGTCAAATGCTGGGAGCCTCCTTTCCCTGGCTTTTCTCCTTCCCTGAAATCTGTTCTCATTTCTTTGTCAGTGCATTAATTTTTCTTAGCTGCATTTAAAATGTTTCCTATTATTTCTGCATGAGTAAGATTATGTGTCATTTCAGCCTCCTTGTCAGCTTCTGTTTCACTTTCATTAAATTTGTTGATTGAGTGTGAAGAAGGAGGCACTGTCATCATTTCCAGATTTTATACTTACGGGTTAGATCGTTGTTGGAGCAATGCTGTGATCCCTACCACAATTTTGTAGTGACTCTCTGGAGAGATGGCGATGAGACCAGGGAAAACGCCGTATCCCTTCCTTCTCTCCTTTCATGTGTTCAGGGAGGCAGTAAGAAAGAGGAGGAGCATACTTCTATTTCCCCTCTATCCATTCATTCGTTCATTTATTCACTTCACACGTACATACTGAGCGTCTCCTAGGTGGCAGACACTGATTTAGGAGCTGGAGATACATTGGAAAGCAAAAGCAGCCCTGGTTCCTGCCTGCACGGAGCCTACAGTCTGGCGGTGAGACACATTTTAATCAAATAAAACACTAATTAATGTCTAGTTACCCCTAGAGATCCTGATCTTATTGAGCTGGAGTTGGGCTCAGGCATCAGTACTTTCATAAGCTCCTTAAGTAATTCTAACAGGCTGCCAGGGCTAGGAATTACTGGGCTGGACCAGACAAGTTCTAATGAAGTACCATGAAGCATTTTGACTTTATCTTACAACAATGGTGAAGTTGCTGAAGAGAAGTGATATGGTAAGATTTGGGGGTTTATGATTATTATTATTAAACTTTTTAAATTTTGAAATAATGGTAGATTCACATGAAGTTGTAAGAAATAATATAGAGAGATCCTGTGTACCCTTTATGCAGTTTTCCCCAATAGTAGCATATTACACAACTATAGTGATAGTTTTATAATGTGATATCACAACCAGGATATTCACATTGATACAGTCAAGATACAGAATATTTTCAACACCGTAAGAATCCCTCCTGTTGCCCTTTTATAGCCATGCCAATTTCCTCATATCCCTTCAACCTCTTAACTTCTAGTGACCATTTCTCCATTTCTATAATCTTGTCATTTCAACAATGTTATATAAATGGAATCATATAGTATTTAACCTTTTGGGATTGCCTTTTTTCTCTCAGTATAATTGTCTGGAAATTCATACAGGTTATTGCATGTATCAATAGTTTGTTCCCTTCTTTGCTAACTAGTAGTATTCCATGGTATGGCTGTACCACAGTTTGCTTAACCATTCATATGTTGGAGGACATTCAGGTTGTTTCCAATGTTTGGAGATTGTGAACAGAGCTGCTATAAACAATTGTGTACAGGTTTTTGTGTGAACATGTCTTTATTTCTCTGAGCTAAATGCCCAAAGGTGTAATTGCTGGGTTGTATGGTAGTAACATGTAGGAACTGTCATACATAACTATCAGACTGGTTTCAGAGTGGCTGCACCATTTTACATTCCCAACAGCAATCTATGAGTGATCCAGTTTCTCTTTATTCTCCTCAGCATGTAATGTCACTATTTTTTATTTAAGCCACTCTGATAGGTGTGTAGTAATATCTTGTTGTGGTTTTAATTTGTATTTCTCTAATGGCTAATGATGCCAAACATCTTTTTGTGTGCTTATCTGCCATGTGTATATCTTCATTGGTGAAGTGTTTCTTCATGTCTTTTGCCTATATTCTAATTAGATTGTTAGATTTTAATGTTGAGTTTTGAGAGTTCATTTTTATATTCCAGATACTAGTCCTTTTTGCTGGATATGTGGTTTGCAAATATTTTTCCCACTCTCTAACTTGTTTTTTCATCCTCTTAACAGTCTTCCATGATACAAAAGTTTTTACTTGTGGTGAAATTCAGTTTATCAGTTTTTCCTTTTGTGAATCATGCTTTTGATGTCAAGTCTAAGAACTCTTTGCTTAGCCCTACATCATAAAGATTTTCTCCTATGTGTTTTACTATAAGTTTAATGTTTTACACTTAAATTCGTGAATCATTCTGAGTTAATTTTTGCATAAAGTGTGAGTCTTAGGTCAAGGTCCACTTTTTTGCCCCTGGATTGCTCAACACCATTTGCTGAAAAGGGTATCTTTTCTCCATTGAATTTCTTTTGCACCTGTGTCAAAACATCAGTTGTGCATATTTATGTGAGCCAAACTCTGGGCTTTCTGTATTATTTCATTAATCCACATGTCTATTCCTCTGCCGATAACATACAGTCTTGAATATAATAGCTGTACAATAAGTCTTGAAGCCGAGTAGACTGGCTCCTTCCACTTTATTCCTCCTTTTTGAAATTGTTTTAGCTATTTTATTTGCTTTTCTTTTCATATAAATTTCATAATAATCTTGTCTATATCTATAAATATAGATATAGATATATAGATCTATATATATCTATATAGAAATATAGATATAGATATATGTATATCTATAAAAATTTTGCTGGGATTTTGATAGGAATTGCATTAAAACTATAAATTAATTTGAGGGAATTGACATCTTTACTCTATTGAGTCTTCCAATCCTTGAATTCTCCATTTACTTAGATCATCTTTGATGTCTTTCATCAGCATTACTTAATTTTCAACATACAAGTCCTATAGATGTTTTACATATAGATATTTATATCTGAGTGTTTATTTTTTTGAGTGGTTGTAAAGGGTAGTACACTTTTTCCCCCTAAAGTCCAAGTATAAGAAAGGCTTTTTTTCCTTCTCCCCAAAGCCCCCAGTACATAGTTGTATATTCTAGTTGTAGGTCCTTCTAGTTGAGCTATGTGGGACACCACCTCAGCATGGCTTGATGAGAAGTGTTAGGTCTGTGCCCAGGATCTGAACCAGTGAAACCCTGGGCTACCGAAGCAGAGTGTGTGAACTTAACAACTTGGCCACAGAGCCTGCCCCAGGTATTACATTTTTAATTTCAGTGACCACATGTTCATTGCCAGTATATAGAAATACAATTGATTTTTGTGTATTTATCTGGTATTCTGCTTTTTTTTTTTTTTTTGAGCTCATCTGTTAGTTCTTGGAGCTTTTTTCAAGATTCCTTGGAATTTTCTGTGTAGACAATCATGTCATCTACAAATAGGGGTCATTTTGTTTCTTTCTGTTCTGTATGCTTTTTATTTCTTTTCCTTGTCTTATTGCACTGGCTAGAACTTCCAATAATATGTTGAATAAGAATAGTGAGAATGGACACCCTTGCCCAGTTTCTGATCTCACCATTATCTATAATGTTAATTGTAGGGCATTTTGTAGATGATCTTTATCAAACTGAGGAAATTCCCCTTTGTTCCTACTTTTTCTGATAATTGTTTTAAAAATCAGAATACAGGTGTTGAATTTTGTCAAAATCTTTCGGCGTCTATTGATTGATGTGATCATGCGATTTTTTTCTTTAGCCTGTTACTATGGTAGGATTACATAGCTTGATATTCAAACACTGAACTAGCCTAAATTCCTGGAATAAATCCCACTTGGTCATGGTATATAATTATCACATATGTTGCCGAATTCTCTGTGCCCTTTTTCTGGTCTTTTGATTAAAGAGAGTCTGCTTTTGTTGGAGCTTTATTTGTCTATGATCATCGGCATTTCTGGGTTGCCAGCTTTTTCATCTCCAAGTCTGGAATATATGGGGCAAAAAGATAAGTCAGGTAACTCACCACCTTGTTGTGTCTTGGGTCCCGAGGTGCACAGCTGGACTCCCTTCTTCTTTCCACCTTTCAGAGTATAATGTTTATTTTATACATAATGTCCAGGGGTTTTAGTTGTACTTATTGGAAGGAATAGGGAAAAGTAAGTCTACTCCTTCTTCCCCAAAACAGAAATTTAGATTTAGGTTTTTAAAAGGCATTGGAGGCAGGCAGAAGGAAAGAAGAGACCAGGTAAAAGGCTACTGCAGTAGCCCAGATGAGGGGAGATAGTCTGGCAGGAGGCTGTCTCATTCCCCATCTTTCTCTCACATTCCTCTGCCCCATTTGCATGAAGCTTGGGGTCTACTACCCCAGTGGGGCAGTAAGAGAGAGAAGTAGGCCATCTCCCAGAGCATGACACTGTGATGAAGTGGTACCAATGTCCTGCAGCTAATAGCTGTTTCTAGAGCTTTTAAACATTCTCCTTTTGTAGAAAAAAATGTCTACTTCTAAAGGCATCCCACCAATATGCATTTCTCCAAATTCCCTTAACACTTCACATTTAACATGACTTCAGAAGTAAGCAACATTAAACAAGTCATATCTTATATTACAACTTGAGTGGAACTTGAATGATGGCTTAACTTACTAATTCACTCTTGTCTAATATAATATTTCCTATTTCTAATTCCCTTTTCTCTAATAACAGAAATCACTGACAGACTGAACAATGGCAACAGTAATTCTGGACAGAAATAGTTTTAGTATCTATGGATAACTCCATGTTCCTAAAACATTATTTACTATAAAGTAAAATGTGATAGACAAAAATTAATAAAGGTCATAATTTCTACACACTAAAGTTTTTATTTTGTGAAAGGCCTATATTTTAGGAATCAATCTGTCCTTATTCTGCTCAAGTTCAAGGGCATTTGATCCACTTCAGATGGTGTTACCTACAGCAGGAAGGATTCACAGTATAGACCTTTTTTTGCCTGTTATGTTTGCAAAAGGAACTTCACAGAATGGTTTAGCAACCTGGCCAGTTGTTTTCTTGAATGTAACCATCCTTCTAATGCTTTGAGACTGCCATTTTTCAGAAAATAGCTACGATCTACATCAATTAATTTTACTTGTTTTTAAAAATTGTGCAGGGCTTTAGAATGAATAGTGGGCCACAGAGTAGATACTCTGCTCATGTCTCTGAAAGTATCTTCTATGAAAACAGCCATCCTAATGCTCCAATGTCAATGCCTCTGAAACAGGACATCATCAAAGCACCTCTAGGCACTTGCACAAGAAGGGATTAGGAGGTTTTTCTGAACCTTGATATCATCCAACCTGGAGGTGGCCATTTTTCACCATTTCCTTTCCCTGCTTTGCCATTTATAATCCACTTATTCAAAAGCATCCATTGGTCCTCTACTTATCAGACATAATCCATGATTTAATCCTTTTAGTCAAGTTAGACTGCGTCTTATTCACTTTTGACTCCCAACATCTAGATCTGTTGTACATTGTAGTAAGCTCTTATAAAATGTCTAATGGGGGCCAGCCCGGTGGCAAAGCAGTTTAGTTCACATGTTCCGCTTCAGTGGCCCGGGGTTTTGCCAGATCCTGGGTGTGGACTTACACACTGTTTAGCAAGCCATACTGTGGCAGGCGTCCCACACAGAAAGTAGAGGAAGATGGACACGAATGTTAGCTCAGGGCCAGTCTTCCTCAGCAAAAAGAGGATTGGCAGCAGATGTTAGCTCAGGGCTAATCTTCCTCAAAAAAAAAAAAAAGTCTAGTGAAAGAAAGAAAGGGTATTAAAGAACTAGGTAATATAATGTAGAAGTTTTATGATCTTGGGAAACATTATTGACCTTAAATATTTGCTATTTATTCATCAAACAGCATATATTATGCACAAGGTTCTTTGCCTCAAACTGTTGCCAATACCAAAAAGGTCCTTATCCTCAGCAATGAGCGACCCTTTGAACAATCAATGTTTCCAAAGGTTCGTTTGCCAATCCTCTGTATGAGAAGCATCTGGGAACTTATTTAGGACTGAGGATAGTCCGAAATCCTTAAATAGAGAATAACTATTTTGACAAAGGGCAGGTTATGGATGAAATTGAGCCACAGATCAAAAGGGTGTTAACTGAAAGAGAAGTCCTGACGCAGATGGGTGGGATGGTGAAGACGATTAGGGGCCCCAGCTCAGAAAGAATATTCAGGATCAAAGGCACAAAAGAGCAGGCAAGGTATGGTCTCACTTGAGAGAAAATAAAACCATTTGCAGCAGGGGAAGACACCAAGCGGAGACTCCTTAGTATTCACAAGGAGTGGATCTTAACAAGGGAAATAACACTTTCCCTCAGAGGAGCAGCCTGAAGTAACCCATAATAAAGGGGAGACACCCTCCAGCCATTGAAAAAAGTCTGGTATTGGCAACTGGGTGACAGACTTGCAATATTTAGGTTAGAAAATTGTTAAATTAAAATGTATTCATAAGACCACTTTCCTTTCACCTAGGTACAATTTGCCCAGGTACTTGGATTTACCGCCCAGGTACTGTAAGTTAGATCAAGATGCCTATTCTAACCCAAACCTACTATATGTGTAATATAAACAATAATCAAATTATTAAAGAAAATTCCATTTTAAAATAAAACGCTCTAATGAATGGTCACGTGTAGCTTCTTCAGTTATCTACGCTGAAAGATTGTCACGTGGCTGGGTCTAGGTAACTACAAAGCAGGAATTTGCGACCCTGGCAGTACATCAGGACCACCTGGGGAGATATAAAAAGTACTCATGCGGGGGATGGGAGGGGGTACTTTCAGAAATTCTCATTCAGTGAGTCCAAGGAAGGTTCAAATTGGGGTATTTATTTTCTAGAGAGACATCGCCATCCACTGGCTGCCTGAAATGGAATCATTAGGCATAAGAGGAAATTATCAGCTGCTGTGGGGTTGCTGCCAAACCTGTAAAGCTGGAAACCTTTCAAGTTTACAACCATGGCTGCTTCTTTCAATCATTTGGGAGCTTGCAAAAATCCCAAGTTCCAGGCTGCACCCCAGACCAATTATATCAAAACATTTTGGGGAGGAATTTAGGCATCAGCTTTAAAATATCTGTAGCTGGGTCCAAAAAGCAGGCTTTAAACAGGTGGCTTTAGATGTCTCACAAGAATTAGAGTAGCAGGTGTTTAGATCTTTGGTTCTTATGGAAACTGATCAGTCAAAACACTTCTTAACTGCTGGGCCGCATGCTTCCATTCTATTCGTTGTCACTCTGCAGCAGGGTTTGTGGAAGAAGACACTGGTTGCCTAAAGGTACTGGTCGTTTCAATACCTGTCATCTGAGATAGTATCCCATATGTACAAACTCATCAGGATTCTGTTATGGCTAAGTGTGAAGCACAGTCATTTCAGCATTGACCTAAATTAGACCTCTGGCAGCAAATTGCGAGACTATACTTTACAGCAAGCTTGTGCAATTAGAGGACAGAACTGCCTGTCTTACGAATGAGGCAGTAATGAATAGAAGTCTCATTTGAAACAAACAGGTATTGCTATATACAAGACCTTCACTAATGGATGTGCTAGCAGTTCACTATTTTTAGGAACAAGTAGCTGTGCATAGCACTAAATCTATGATGCAGTTTCCATTTTTTTAAGAGAAAGATTTCTTTGTGAAAGAGATTTTTTTAAGAATATAAAGCAATTTTCTACAGGCATTGTTCAGAGTTGCTTTTGTTCTTTTCAAAGCATCAACACATTTTATAATAGCCCTAAAAATCATTTTAAACTCAATTTATTCCAATTCACTGGCAGATCATAAATATAGCTTTGTCCGTGTACAACAATGAAAACAAAAGAGCATCCTACTTAGCGAAAATTTCCGATAACTCAGATTTGAAACTCAGAAAAAGGAAAACAGAGATAGAAGTGAACTTGATTTTAATGTTTGCCTTTAGCACGGATGGCCTTAAGCAAAACTGGGAAGTAAATCTACACTGGTTTGTGGTTTCCATACCCTTCTGGGAGCCCATCCAGATATTTTAAGCCTCTCTTTCTCTTCCTCCTCTCCTTTCCAGAGCTGGTATCCTCCCCTCTCAAATCTTACCTTTCAAAAGGGATTGGTTAGGTACTGTTTATTTGTTCCTTAGTAGGAATGTTCATTTTTAATGAACCTTCTTCCAAGGATATTTGCATTTTAAGACTTATGTTTATTATTCTTATAATAATAATAATGATTGTTGCTGTCTTTAAAAAGATACAGTCATACCCTGAAGGAACTGGGTTAGAATAACGTTGAGTCACTGGATTTGTTTGTACTCCCAGCCAGAGTTACCTGGGAAAAAAATACCCATCACATATCCATGCATCTTAGAGAGAAATAAAGAACTATTATACAAATGCTTTGTTGTGCCAAAAGGAAGAAAAATGAATTTAGACTATTAAAAAAAACAGGACTGGTCTACATATTTTTTAAAAAGAAAGATGCTACTCTGGCTACCACTAGAATGAACGACTCGGAAATAAGAGATCTGGGAGCTCTGAGAGGCAGCAATTGTTATGAATTCACAAGGGTGGCGATGATTCCATGGAGATGGTAGGACACAAATTAGACATTGATGGGATGGAAAATTTCGTTTAACAATTCAGTCCATCTGCACATTTGATTTCACACAGACTGAACATCTAGATGATTGACGTAAACCTATGACAAAATGGATTTTAGGTTTTTGTTGCTTTTTCTTTAAGAAGATGCCATCTTGGAAGGAATTGAGGAAATATTTTTTCAGAGGCAGAGATATTTTGATGTGAGAAGATATTAAAGAAGTTAATTTTCAGTAGCTTCAATCTGTTTAGACAAGACTATCCCTTTAAACTGATCATTTGATAAATTTCAACTCTTGTTGCTTTCTCCCTAACTTTGTACGGAAATTATCTCCTTGTAGCTCCTCATAGTCGCTCCTTCCTCCAGACTTCGCTTCCTCCTAGACTGCTGACCCCAGGATTATTTAAAGGCCTACCTTTTTCTCTTCTCCCTTCATTGACAGTGTCTGCCCCTACTTCTGAGTCACCCTCTTAGACTCTGCAATCTGGCCACTGCTACCGCCATCCTGATAACATTGCTCTTTGTAAGAGAATGTGGAAGGCCACGTCCCCAGAAATGTTAACTAAAACCAAAGGATTAACAGATGTTGTCAGGATACATAATGAGGGGATTGCAGAGAGAAAGGAGGAGAGGAAGACAAAAGGCACAACTCTGGTGGGTGGTGGAGACACACCAAGAGGAAGAACTGGCAAAACACACATGGTGGGACAATCACGAGGGAGGAGTTGACTGAAGGACTGTCCTGTTATAGCAGCCAATGAAAGAGCAAATATAAAGAGGTTCTTCTTTCTGTCTCCCCAAGCTCAGAACATTGTCACTTTTCCTACTCCCAGACTTTCCCAGTGCCACTGGAGGGTCACACTGAGCACTACTCCTGGGGCCTAGCAGTCATCATTTTGTACAATTTGATCCTGTTCTAATCTTCTTGCTTTGTTTCTCTCTTTCTATCCTCTTTCTAAAATTCTGGGTGAAGAAAATAACTCTCTGTGACCCAAATATGTGCCATATTTTCCCATCTTTGAGTCTCTGTTCACTATTGACTCCACCTACGATGTCCAGTCCTATCGTCTCCACATATCAAAATCATACCCATCCTTCAAGCCCAGCTAAACTCTTTCATGGGTAAATAACTAAATGAAGGCCCCAGGACAATCTTGATCACTGTCACATAGCCTAGATTCTCAGTATGGCCTGAAGTCTGCCAGCAGTGCTGCCCTTTGAACAGATCAGTATTGTACTTTTTAAATCAACACCCATAGAAATTCCCATAGTTTAGCTTATCAAATGTTGAAAGGAAAACATATGCCCAAGTTCCCATAACCAAATCATAAATTTCTTTTGCACATATGGCAATTATCAAAAAGTGTCCAAGATTTTCCTCTTGAGCTACAAAGTCGGTATCCTGCCTGCCCTCCTGCCCTTAGCTCTTTATTTTCAGCTCTCTTCTCTCTCTCACTTATTGATTTCAGTATTTTCCTACAGCTGGTTTATGTGACATAAGCCTGTAGGGAATCAAGTAGATGCTCTCAATTAGATTCATTACAAGTTCCCTTAAGAAGCGATTAGGAAGATGGAATCCCAAGTGGCTGACTCCCTCAGTAATCCCAGCAGTATTTTTGGGGTGCTTGCCAACACCAGACCAGGTTTTAAATGCCACACTTACTACTCTGTCACCAAGGGATCCTTGGAAGCTTGCAAAACTGTGAGTGCAACTGAGTATAAAGTGGCGCTTTACTGAATGCCTTCATATGGCAATAACGAGGAAACCAGGAATATGAAAGCCTCGTTGAAAGGTAGTTCAGGGTGGTAGTTAATTAGTGCATGATCTCTGTAGTCAGATGGTGCTGGGTTAAACTCCAGTGACACCACTCACCAGCTGTAAGACTTGGGGCAAATTACTTCACTTCTCTGAACCTCAGTTTTCTCATCTGTAAAATGGAGGTAATGATAGGGCTTTTGGGAGAATTAAGTGAAGTCAGCACAATACTTGGCACATACTATTCAAATAAATGGCAGCTATTATCATTACCACAGAAACTGACATTCTAGTTAATCATGAACTGCCTCCCATTCCCAAAACCAGGACCTTGCAGTTGCTATTTGTGAGCTCTTTAGGCTATAAGAAAGATGGAAAGAAGGGAAAGGAAGAGGGGAGAGGAAGCTTTCCTAGTCTCAGTGGGCTCCAGGCTCTCATTGTTGCCAAAATCTTTGTACAAGTATAATAGAGATAATATTTTGAAAATATTTTTCTTTCCCTTTCTTTATAAATCTGGTTCCACACAGCCATTCAGCTAGTATAGCCTGAGGAAATCCTTAATCAGAATAGAGAAAAATGTGATGTAAGTGAAGTGCTTCCTTTTAGCCTGGTGGGTTGTAAGAAAAATAGCAGAAGGCAAAAGGACAAGCAAGTGGCCTGCCCCCTCCAGGTCACAATCCGAAAGAGGGTAGAAGGAGATATGGTACCTAAACTGAGGGAGCACGAGACACAGAAGCAGAGGGTACTAGTGCCCTGTCCTTGTTCAGAACTCTGAGAGAAGACTGCTGTGTAGAATGGCCTAAACCATCCTGGGACTACCATAGCACAATGAAGATGGTGGGGAGGCATGGTTCAGCAGGAGGGTCTGTGTGCCCCCTCCCAAATCTGCCTTGTCTCTTTAGGAACCTGGAAGATCTCCAGAAATTCCCAAAACCCCCCATGAGAGACAAGGTAAGCGAGAGAACTGGCAGTCTCAGGCCCTGATATGGTGCGGCCTCTGTGGTCAGGTGTGAGGTAACCCTAACACCAAGGCTAGAAGGCAGACGCCTGTGCGCAGGCCCAGAGAGAGGACCTGGCTGAGACTTGGTGGGGTCTGTGGTCCCAGCAGATGTAAAGTGGGATGGGTCTAACTGAGCCAAGGAACAACACTGCACTTGGGGCAGCACCGTTGCAAGGCACCAGGAACCTGACTGGATTAGCTACCCTGCAGCAGAGACACAGGACAGGACAGGACCTGTACTCAGATTAAGGCTCATCTCTCCTGTCACAATGGGGCTCACATGTCCAGACACCATGCTGGCAGAGAAGTGCAGACAGAAAGTGGGAGATGGACAGGGAGGAAACTGGAAAGATGGCTCATCTGCCCTATATGGGAAAAAATTAATTTTGCCCAAAGAGAAGG
This sequence comes from Equus quagga, assembly GCF_021613505.1. Classification (NCBI taxonomy): domain Eukaryota; kingdom Metazoa; phylum Chordata; class Mammalia; order Perissodactyla; family Equidae; genus Equus; species Equus quagga. Next base: position 144,109,073 of record NC_060268.1, read on the forward strand.
CTGGCCTTTGCCCTGAGAGGTAATCTCTAAACCCTTGGAATGGCCTGCCTGATAAGAGTGTCTTTGATTACCTGGGAGCCTTGGGGCACACCAGATAGTCTACACTAACAATGTGATTTAAGGTGGGGGCTTGGGCCACCCCTATCAGCTCAACCTCTGGAAGAGCTGGCAGCTAAGGTCGTGCAGGTGGTCAACCATATCTACCTGACTGAGCCCCAATAAAAACTCTGGACACCATGGATCAGGTGAGCTTCCCTGGCTGGCAATCCTCTGTTCATATTGTCACACTTCATTGCTGGGAGGAGTTAGCGTTGTCAGAGACTCCACCGGAGGGGACAAATGGAAGCTTTGAGCTTGGAACTCACCTGGACTCTGCCCCAGGTGTCACTTCCCTTGGCTGATTTCAGTCTGTAAACTTTTGCTATAATATACCATAATTGTGAGTATAACAGCATTCACTGAGTTCTGTGAATCTTCTAGGGTGATCTTGGGGCCCCCCAATCTCTGCATACCCTAAAGAGACTGTGTCACCTGGCATAGCCAGTGGGGAAAATTACATCCATTAGAGAAGATAAAGAAGCTTCCTTCTTTATCAACTTTGAGTGACACTTTGTAAACATGTGAACCCAAGCAAGTAAGAGCTCCTTACCACTCCAAATAAGACACAGATGAAGGAATCAGGGCTGGTGAGTTTTTCTTCCCCAGAGTAAGAAGGAGGACCTGAGCACTGCCTTCAAACACTTTAAAGCTGTCATGTGAGAAAGGAACTAGAACTGGTTTGTCCAGCTAGGAGGTTATGTAAAGCCCAACTGAGGGCAGTTATGGAGGGCCAGATTTTCGTTTATTCTAAGCACAAACTTAGTGAAAATCAGAGGCCTCTAAAAACAGAAGGGGCTGGCTCAAAGAGTTGAGTTCCCTATCACCAGAGAGCTAGAAGTAGAGGCTGGATGACCCCTTGGGCTGAGTTCGTGTATGAGGTGTTAGTTGACTCAAATATCCTTTAAGCTGCATTCCAAGCTGAGAGGCTGTGATTGGGGTGTAAGAGAATGTGGCAAAATGGTGAGCCTATACATGCGGATATTATTCTTCCAACTTTTATGTAGCTTTGAAATCTTTTTTAAAAGTTGGAAAACAAAAAAGGAAAAAACCAACATTTTGGAAAACTACTTGGTGGCTGAAAATCTTCATTCATTCTAGAAAGAGACAGGAGCGTATTTTTTTTTTTTTTTTAACACATTAGAATTAGACTCAAGGAAAACGGGTATTCCATCTAATGAAAAAATGTGATAGTGCCTGCATTTTACCATTCCTGGCACATCTAGGAATTCAGTCCTTTTGTATTTAGTGATTGCTATGAACCGAATTGTGTCTCCCCAAAATGTATATGTTGAAACCCTAACCCCCAAGGTGCCTTTAGGAGGTAATCAAGGTTAAATGAGATCATAAGGGTGGGATCCTAATCTGATAGGATTGGTGACTTTATCGGAAGAGGAAAAGAGAGAAAGATTTTCTCTCTCTCCTCCATGAGAGGACACAGCAAGAAGGCTGCTATCTACAAGCCAGGAAAAGAGCTCTCACCAGGAACTGAACCCTGATGGATGTTGATCTTGGTCTTCCCAGCCTCCAGAACTATAAGAAAATAAATGTCTATTGTTAAAGGCACCCAGTCTATGGCATTTTGTTAGGGCAGCCCTAGTAGATTAAGACAGTGATCTTGCAGTGATTTACTGATTTACTTCCAGCCTGTGTAATATTGTTCATATTACTATGCATTTTATATATAATAAGATATATAAACATACATTAGTATATGTACAGAGGCACACAAAGCATTCACAGTGGCATTTCTGGAGATTGTTTTTGGTGTGCGACCTTACAAACACACAGGACAGAGCAGGTGATGATGACAGCAATTTCTGCAGGACTGACTCAAAAGCCTCTTGTCCTAGGAGGAAACAGCAAGAGAAAATTAAGGGCCTTGTAGAGAACAAGGCACTGTAAGAAGTAGGAATGACCCATGTGGCTGACCATTAATGAAACCAAGATTAGGATTTGTTATAAACAATAGCTTCGGTATACATATTAACATCTGAAGACATAGGGGTGGAATTTTACTGTGACAAAAATCATATCAGTTCAGAATTATAAACAGGATAGATTGTGTCTGAGGAAACAATGATTTTTCTGCTCTCTACTGGAACAGCACCATCTGCTGGACTCGCTCAAAATGCAAATTCTCCAACCCTGAAGAAACTGAGCAGTCACCAGACTCCTCTGGCTGCTCCTTTCCCGATCCTGACATCTCTTTTCTTGTTTCCTGTCATTGGCTGATACTTCCTTCCTGTGCTCATAAATATAAATCTCCTATTTTCTGTCTCCATCGGGTTTTCTGGAGATTTGTTACCCAATATATAACGTATATCATGGAGAATGAATGAAAGGAATCTATCAGGGAATTTTGTGTGTGTGTGCGTGAGAAAGATTGGCCCTGAGCTAACATCCGCTGCCAAACTTCCTCCTTTTTTTTTTTTCTCTCCAAAGCCCCAGTACATAGTTGTATATCCCAGCCGTAAGTCCTTTTAGTTCTGCTATGTGGGATGCTGCCACAGCATGGCTTGATGAGCGATGTGTAGGTCTGTGCCCAGGATCTGAACCCACGAACCCCAGGCTGTCGAAGCAGAGTGTGTGAACTTAACCGCTACACCACTGGGCCAGCCGCTATCAGGGAACTTTTAACAAGAAAGTTAGTCTTTCATTTTGCAGAGTAATGTCTCACAAAAGGGAGCTACTTCAAATGTATAGTGCTCTGTAAGCTCAGTTCTTTTCCCAAAAGCAGTGGGATGGGTGTGTGTGTGTGTAAATATTGTCTAACTTGCCTAATTTCTTGTCTCTATCTAATCCACTGATCAGACCTCTAGGCCTCAAATCTTCTTCCTCCTCCTACCTCACCCTTCTACCTCCCCAGACTCTGAGATTAATCCTGACCCTAGCCAGAGGATGTTAAACAAGCTCTACACTCAATACTAAATCTATTGCTATTTGAACCCTCACTTTATCTTAATTCTAGTAGCTGGATTTCTGACTTAAGGCTGAGACCACTTCCCAGAGCACAATCTCCAGTTCCTATACTGAACTTGGCCCTTTTTCTCTTATGCCTGTATCTCTTTACAATTATTTGCCCAGATCCTCCATTTTACAGGGTTCTCATGGGGGAAATTGTTGGGAGAAAGATCTGAATGAAAGAGCATGTCAGGTTTGCTGAGAGATGGTTGAAAAGTAAAATCAGGGAGGATATAGAACAGCATAATGCAGCGATGAGTTCCCTGGGGAGCCAACTCCGAGATGGAGATCAGCCTGTGGGAAGGGAAGAGAGCCATGCGGCAGCTAGAGAAATCCAGTGGCGATTCAGTCTAGAATAAAGTCTCAGCTGATCCTGCGGGGAGTTCTGAAAATGGGATGAGCCTTCAGAGGTGACTTGACTGGGGGCAAGAGGGCCCAACGACCATACCCCTAGTCCATCGGCCTATCCCAAGGTAATGAAGAATCAGCAACAGGCATTGCACAGAGCACATACCATGAAAGAGAAAACACCATGGAGAGAGCGACCTTTGAATGGATAGGGATGGAGAACTTCCTGCAACTGAGAACTGATTGTTCCAGCAGACACGTGTTCCTGGAACTTGGCCACAATCAAAAAAGAATAACAGAAGGGAATACCAGACCATAAAATATGTGAACAGAAACCCAGCCTCCCAGCCACACTGGAGTAAGGATTTTCCCTGGTTTCCCTTAAAATAGAGAGGGAAACAGATAATTTCATAACTTTCCTTGTTCTGCAGATGATTTACTGTGGCAGATCCTTAGTGAGCAGGTAGAGAAAATTTATACCAGAATCGTCTACTTGTTTTATATAATTCCATGTAAATTGGACGTAGTTCTCTCCCCATATTGTGGACAACGATACTTTAATTATTGATAAATCCTTTAGTCGTTGTTATGGACTGAATGTTTGCGTCTCCCCCAAAATTCTTACGTTGAAATCCTAACCCACAATGGACCGCATTAGGAAGTGGGGCTTTGGGAGGTGATTAGATCATGAGGGTGTGGCTCTCAAGAATGGGATTAGTGCCTTTATAAAAGAGACTCCAGAGAGCTCTCTTACCAGCTTCTGCCTTGGAGAACACAAAGAAAAGACAGTTGTCTACGAATCAGGCAGCAGGTCCCCACCAGACACAAAATCTGCTGATTCCTTGATCTTGGACTTCTCAGCTCCAGAACTGTGAGAAATAAATGTTTGTTGTTTAAGCCGCCCAGTCTATGGTATTTTTATACCATATATATATGGTATTTTGTATAGTATTTTATTTTATTTATAGCAGCCAGACCAGACTAAGACAGTCATCTTTTGAAGTCCTGAGTTAAAGTCCCCTTCCAGTGTTGTATGTAATTCTGGTCTGGATCACTCACTAATTATCTCCAGTGTCTAGAGAGGATCTACCTAGTAACCTGCTTTGTTACAAACAAGGACCTTAAATGGGCTCATTCCCCCCAGAGTAGGCTGCATGGTACACAAGCAGAAGAGAAAGGGCCCAGGAAGAAAGTCACCAGAAAGAATTATTAAAAAATTAATAAAGAAATCAGAAAGCCCAGCACTGGCCACCACACTTGGCTGCAAACAAACTTACCCTACATAAAAGGGAGAGAAAACGGTCCAAATGTTTGGCCTTTTGGGGCTTAGCCTACAAAAAAAGGGAAAAATTAAAAATAATTTAACTCTTAAAAAAATATGTATTTTGTGCCATGTACTATGTGTGAGGTTCTGTGGAGAGATGAGGGGGTAAAAACAGACCAAAATTTTTGTCCTCATGGAGCTTGCAGTCTAATGGAGGAAAAAAGCAATGAACAAATTAAAAAGAGGAACACAAAGTCTGTTGATGGAGATGAGTATAGCAGAGAAAAATCAAACAGGAAAGAGGGAATGCTGGGGGAGAAGAATGGTCAGTGTCAAACGGGATGGTCAGGGAAGGCCACACTGAGAAGGTGACTTTGAAGCAAAGATATGCAGGAGGTAAGGTAGTGAGTCATTCAGGTGACTAAAGGAGGAGTGTCCCATGCAGAGGGAACGACAGGGCGAGGGCAGGGAGGAGGACCACAGCTGTGTTCTGGGAAAAGCCCGGGGATGGGAGCAGCTTGAGCGGAACCCACGTGTGAAGAGTAAGAGTAGGTGAGGTCTGAGAGGAGATTTGGGGTGTAGGTCAGGAAGTATAGTGAGCTCTACAGGAGATTCTAGCATGCAGCCCGGCTTGGAAGGGTGGTCCACGGACCAGCAGCATTGGTACCACCTGGAAGCTTAGAACTGCAGACACGTGGGCCCTGCCCCTGAATCACAACTTGGATTTTCACAGATGATTTTTGTTCAAAAAGTTTGAAAAGCACTGATGTAGAAACTTATAAATAAGGCAGGAATTTGGCTGTCTTTGAGAGAGGAAGAGAAAACATTAGAGGATGTGGAGCAGAGAAGCATCAATGAGATGAGAGCATAATGAAAGCAGCTGTAATGTCAACCAAGAGATGGAGAGGAAAGACCCCTTAAAAATACAGGAAAAGGAAACTCCGTAAGTCACAGTGTCTGTTAGACCAATTTCTCTTGAGTACCAGAAACATGGGGCTTAGAAAACTTGACTTGCCTCTGGAGAATTCTCCAGGAAGCAGGGGTGTATGTGTTTGTGTGTGAATGCTTTTTTATTGTGGTAAAATACACATGACATAAGACCTATCATTTTAAGTGTACAGTTCAGTGACATTAAGTACATTCATAGTATCGTATAGCCATCACCACTGTATGTTTCAAGAACTTTTTCATCATCCCAAACAGAAATTCTATACCCATTAAACAATAGCTCCCCATAACTCCCTTCACTCACAGGCCATTGTAACCACTATGCTACTTTCTATCTCTATGAATTTGCCTATTCTAGGCAAATACCTTATACACTTACATTTATATGAGATGCGTTACCTACATACACTTATACCTCATCTCATTGGAATTATACAGTATATTTGTCCTTTTGCGTCTGACTTATTTTACTTAGCGTAGGAAGTAGAGTTTTAAAGAGACTTTAAAGGTGAGTGCACCTTCCCTCATTTGACAGATGAGGAGATTGAGGTCCAGTGACATAAGGGACCTAACAAAAGTGTTATGAGGAAGAGGTCAACCTGGGCCCCAACATGAGATTCTACCAAGTCATAGCACTGTGGCTTTCAAACCTTTTTGACTGCAACTCACAATAAAGACTGTGACCCTGGATATACTGACACACACAACAAAAGTGAAGTCGCACAAAACAACTTAAATTACTATGTGTGATGCGATCGGACTTCTCTTTCTTATTTCACTTTTTTTTAAAATGCTAGTTTAGATCCTCTACATTGATTTCATAAACAAGAAGTTTGAAAAAAACTACAGCAGAAATGCTTTAGAAAATGATACTTTCGACTGAGCAAAGTGTAAAGAATTTTGACATGAGTGTGACTGGTGTCTCAGTAATGATGACAAAACTCACTATGTAGGCTGTGAGGTATGTGGACCAGAAATGCAGTTTACCATAGTCTTCATTAATGAAACTATTCACATGAAGCTTACTATAGATGTGGACTAATTGAATATTCCAGCACAGAATAATCTGGATTGCTAAAAGCTGAAATTAAGTATATGTCAAATATAATAAAATAATAGTTAACATGTAATAGTGTTTATTATATGCAGACTGCTGTAAGAGATATATATAGACGTATCTCTTTAACCTCATAACTCTATGAGGCAGATACTGTAATTATCCCCATTTCACAGATGAAGAAATCAGTAATAAATGTAGTATATGGTCAATATAAAATTTTAAGACTGTTACAACCAGTTTGCTTCCAGCAGCCAAAGAGAAAGAGTTTGATGTCCTGCCAGATGTCTTGCTAAAGCTCTGGCAGAGGCAAGAATTAAATGGCCCTAGCACCTCTGGTCTCCCTGCTCCCCCCAAGACACTGAGGAAAACTGTCTGAAGAGTAAACACATTTTGACTGACTCCAAGGAGTGAAGGGTTGCTGTTCTCTTCACAGGAAAGAGTAGAATCAAGGGAAGTTGGACAATCCATCTTTCCCCAACTTCCTGCTTCCTTTTTCACCAACTACAAACTCTTTCACCAACGTCAGCTCCCTCGCTTCTCTGGCCAAAGGTGGCTGTCCTGTCCACTTTGGCCAGAGGTTGGTTGCACCACACCCTTCTGCTGTCACAACCACTAGAAGATTTAACCCTTCGTTTCCCTAATAATCTTTTTTCGTACTTGGCTGTGAGTCCCTTAAGGGAGATAACTTTTATTATTATTGGATCTTCGGTGCCTAGGACAGAGGCTGAGGCTGAAATGTTTGAAAGTAACTGGATGTCCCTCTGCTGGGGCATGTTAAAGGGAGGCCATGAAAGATACTCCCCCAGACCCTGTAGTCAGGAGACTCCTGTTGTTTACAACAGTCTCTTTTCAAAGTTATGGTGGCCTGGGGGGAACTGGGCTGGCAGTGTAATTTTTTTTTTAGGAATTTGCTCCCATTTATGAGATGTTGCATCATCAAATCAAATAATAAAATCAAATCCAAGTATATTCCTTTGGTACATTTGTATACTGGGGCGGGAGTAGTACAAGGGAAATAGCTTTTATTTCCCCTCTATAACAATGGTATAATTCTTTCTTTCTTTCTTTCTTTTTTTTTGAAGTAGATTAGCCCTGAGCTAACTACTGCCAATCCTCCTCTTTTTGCTGAGGAAGACTAGTCCTGGGCTAACATCCATGCCCATCTTCCTTTACTTTATATGTGGGACACCTACCACAGCATGGTTTTTGCCAAGCCGTGCCATGTCCACACCCGGGATCTGAACTGGTGAACCCCGGGCCGCCAAGAAGTGGAACGTGCAAACTTAACTGCTGTGCCATCCAGCTGGCCCCACAATGGTATAATTCTGAATCTAATAGCCATCGCACAATTCTGTTGGTTGATCATTTTACATTGATTCTACCCTGCCAGGAGACAAAATAAATAACTTTTTGAAACTTCATTTTTCTGTCCTGGGAATCTTTACAAATAAAATGACACAAGCGTTGAGACAAATTACATGCATAAAAATCTGTCACTAATATCAGTTTTACATAAAAAAGTATTCAGCAACTGTTACAGTGACATTTCTTTGTTGGTGGTGGAAATGTGTGAATAACTATGCTAATTTAGAGGCAATTTTCAAGTTTCATGACTACAAAAAAAGCTAAGAGTAGTTCAATGGGGAATGTTTGGGAGGAAGTTGTTGGCAGACTTTCTTGTTGATTTATTACATCTTGACAGACTGATATGATTGAAACGAATTAAATGTTAGATATGCTTAATATTTTATATGCTACATGCCATCATAATAGCAAAGTACATAGATCACATTCTTGGCTATTTTTAGATTTTAAAAATAAAGATTGCTATTCAGACGAATACCATTTCATTATTGCCTGCCTTGCTCTGTCAAATTAAAAAATATAATCTCTCTCTTGGGGCTGGCCCCATGGCCAAGTGGTTAAGATCGCGTGCTCTACTGCAGGCGGCCCAGTGTTTCATTGGTTCGAATCCTGGGCACGGACATGGCACTGCTCATCAAACCACGCTGAGGCAGCGTCCCACATGCCACAACTAGAAGGACCCACAGCGAAGAATATACAACTACGTACCGGGGGGCTTTAGGGAGAAAAAGGAAAAAAAATAAAATCTTTAAAAAAAATATATAATCTCTCTCTTATTCTCATTTTAAAGCATGACTGTCATCAAAATGTTGAAGTCTATCATGTATATTAAAAAGAAGTCATTTTTGTAGGTGGGTTATAGAATATAGCAAGAGCCTCCAATGAGAAAGTCAACATTTTGATGGAAATCTCAGTCTTAGTTGACGCACCTTGGCACCAGTGCTTCAGGCATTCCCAACTCCATATTTGTTGCCAGAAGCTCCTCACCCAAAACTCTGTAGATTTCAAGAATTTAGGGAGAGAGGCGTTAAAAGTATCTCTTTGTTTTCAACAAAGTGATTTAGCTTGTAAGCAGCAGAAACCTACTTAAACTAGCTTACATGAGAGAAAAATGATGGATACATTATAAAGCTACAGGGGTACTAAAAAGAAATGAGCTATCAAGACACAAAAAGACACAGAGGAACCTTAAATGCATACTACTAGGTGAAAGAAGCCAATCCAAATAGGCTGCATACTGTATGATTCCAACTATATTCTGGAATATTCTGGACATTCTGGAAAAGGCAAAACTATAGAGAGAGTGAAAAGATCACAGGTTGGTGGGGAGGGATGAATAGGTGGAGCACAGAGAATTTTTAGGGCTCCACCTAAATACTCTGAATGATGAAAATACTCTGTATGATGCCCTAATCATGGATACATGTCATCCTAATGATGGATCCATTGTCCAAACCCATAGAATATACAACACCAAGAGTGAACCATAATGTAAACTAGGGGCTTTGGGTGATTATGATTTGTCAGTGTAGGCTCTTCAGTTGAACAAATGGACCACTCTGGTGAGTGATGTTGATAACGGGGGAGGCTATGCGTGTGTGGGGGCAGGGGGTATATGGAAAATCTCTGTACCTTCCTCTAAATTTCTCTGGGAACCTAAAACTGCTCTAAAAAATTAAGTCTTTAAAGAAATGCAGGGGTATTTCTTGGACACTAAGAACTAGAGGTGTAGTTTGTTCTCATGGAGAATTAGAATCTGGAACTCTAAAGCAAACTCAGGCAGCTGCATCTCAGTCTTTGTACCTTTTTCTCTGGGATTGCAGACTCTCTCGTGTCTGACTTTCTTTGTGAATGGGCATCGTTCTCACTCTGGAAAACAGGCTCGTTTTTGCCTACAGCAGAAGATAGCCTTACTCTGTTCCAGTGAATAAAAGAGCCTGACCAGCACCTCTGAATACGGGATCTTCTTCTCACTCAAAATTGTTCTTAACCTGGGGTCCATGAGGGGGTCTGTGAATTTGGATGAGATAAAAAAAAATTGCATGTTCATTTCCATCAGCCTCTAACTGAAACTCATTATTTCCTTCAATTATGAATGTAGGCGACAAACCGCAGTAGAACTTGCAGGACCTGTAACTTTATCACTGTGATAAATGTTAAGATGTACCACTCAGATTCTCTTTCAGGAATGAGGACTTACCCCAGCTGCTGGGAAAGCTGTTGGCAGAGTGCCCTCAGCTGTCAGCCCCTTCAGGGATGGCCTCCGCTGCAGAGAGTTGCCGCACCCTGGGTCATCAGCTTCCTGGGGCTGCTTATATCCCATAATTGATCAGCGCTGGAATATACAGGCCTGGCCCTCTCCCCCGACTCAGGACAGCTCTGAATTTCCTTTCCCTTTCCTTTCCTTGTTTTCACTTTCTTTCCCCTCCCAGGTGCACTCTCTTGTAAACCTGAATGCCAATCTCCAGGTTCAGTTCTGCTTTCTAGGGAAAATGATCTGTGGCAGTCATCAAGAGAAAGCACTGATATTTTCATATCACTTCACAGCTGTTACAGATATCTTGAAATTTTATACATGCTCATCCTCATTTCAACATTACAATAGTTACTAGGCTGCTGGATCTTGTTATGTAATACATTAATAAAAATATTTTTTACTGTGTTAAAATTTGTTTTTAATATTTTGATAGCCATATTTCAGTATAATTGGTTTTCTTTGTCATCCATGATTTTGTTTCATGTATGTGAAGGATGGTAGAATACGCCACCCCAAAATATGCCACTTTGGTATAAGGATTATTTTGAGCTAAAGGCAATTGAAAAACAGCCAGTGCAAGAAGGGCTCTCTGACTTTCCCCTTTTTCTTCCTGAAAGCAGGAGATAAAGTCCCCATATGGAAGATGTCCTCCTTATACCAAGAGAAAAATAACATTTTTGTCACCAGGGACAGGGAGCTGAGATCGAGAGAAATGTGTGCAAACAAAACTTGTAAACTAACCCTTATCTTCAGGTTGCTTCTCCTCTATGACCTACTCTAGCCCAAGCCCCCTTGCTTTGTCATGTTTTCACTACGTGAAAACTGCTACACTTTGCCCAACTTAGTATATAAGTGTTCAACTCTCTTTCTTTGGGTCTTCATTTCCTTATGAGGGCTCCTGTGTCACATAAAATTTATATTAAACAATTTGTATGCTTTTCTCCTGTTAATCTGTCTTATGTCAGTTTATTCTCAGGCCCAGCAGAAAATCCTAAGAGCAGAGGTAAAATTTTGCCTCCCCTAAACACGCATGGGATTCTAAGGAGTCCATAGACTTCACAGGACTGCCAAGGGGGTCCATGGCAAAAAAAAAAGAGCGGGGAGAAGAGGGTCAAGAACACTTGAGAATTCTCTCTCAGGAGGTCCTGTTCTTTCACAAGGTTTTCAGCACCGTCCATATGTCAACGACTCCCTGAGTTTTGTCTGCGGCCCAGACTTCACTCCTCTTTGCTCCATCGCCACTCAGTTGAACCCCAACAATATCCCTTAACTGATCTTTTCACGTCACCATTCTTCTCTCCTTTCTATTCTCCACACAGACACTAGGATGAATTTTTCAAAACAATATGACAATATTTCTGGAGTAGATACTAAAATCACAGTTAACCTTCCCCAGGTGTTGATTATGGACCAGACTCTCTGCTGTTATTGCACTTAATCTTTTTAACAAGCCTTTGTGGCACGTACGATCATTATCACTATTCCACACATGTGGAAACTAAGGATTTTAGAAGAAAAATAACTTTTCCAAAATCACATTTATTAACAGTAAGTGGCAGAACTTGCATTATGATTTCAGAGCCACAGCTCCCACTTTATCTTTTTTGAAATAACTTTCTATCATGAACATTTTCAAACATACCCCCAAATACAGAGAAATGCATAATAAATTCCCATGCAGCTATCACTCAGATTCAACAGTTTTCAATGTTTTGACAATTTTATTTCATCTGTCACCCCCCAACCCCATCTCCATCTGTTTTCTTTATATCTGGAATATTTTAAAGCAAACCCCAGACATTATAGCATTTTACTCTGGAGAATAGTAGAACCCAGTAGAACACTTCAGTAGAATGATGTTTTTAAAATGTTAATCTAGTCATACCATTCTCTGTTTAAAATACTTTAGCAGATTCCTAATCTGTCTTGGATAAATCCTTCACACGGCCTATACACTCTTGAGTCACGTGGCCCGGGATTATCTTACCAACGCCATTTGATGATTCTCTCTGCCTTGCTCAAGAAAATTCGAGGAAGACTCACCTTCTTTCCATACTTCTAGCTCTTTTTCATTGGGCCCGGGCTTCCTACATTTTTTCTTAATCCTGGGAAGGTTTTCTTTCTCCTCACCCTCCTGTGTAAATATCCCTTCCTTGGAGGGACCATCTTGTGCTAATTGAGATTCCAAGTTTTTCCCAGTCTGGTTCTTCCCCAGCTTAATTCTTTCTTACAGCACATTGTTCTTTGCTTTCATCTCATTTCTCACAATGGATAATTTTGCATTTTCTTGTAGTTTGTCTGTCTCTGCTACTGGGCTCCAAGAGACTTGTCAGTCTTGTTCACTAATCTATACCTAGTCTCAATATAGTGCCTGGTACATAGTAAGCACTCACTAAAAGGTATATATAAGGTATAATTTGCAGAGTTAAAAGTGTAAGTGTAAAAGGAACAGTTATATTAAATTTTGAAAAGATGACATATTTTCTAAAATATTTAATTTTCCATTGTTCCTGGCTAGATTAACAGATGTGACTGTTCATCAACACTGACTGATGAAGGATTGATAAATTATGTCAGATCATCCATAAGAAACAAAAGATACCCTCTTTCTAGAATGTAAAATTTCTCCCTATTGTCTTTAAGAGCTAGAACTTTATAATATACTTTTCTTTGGTCCTAAATATATGTATTTGCAAAAATGCTTTGGCGGTACTTGAGATCATCAATAAGAAATTCAGGTGGCTTTCTTGGAAATGTTATGAGTCAGGTTCTAGAAACCTGTCTCTACGGCATTGATATAAAACAGTTGTTACCCATTACTGTGAAGTGTGGCCAGTCTCGTATCTATTTTGTCTGAATCAGCTCCCAGCTTCAGACTGCTATCTTGAAATATCATTCTGGGCTGAATTTCTATTGCAGTATGTATAAAATGGAATTATAGGCCATTGCTCCATTTACTGCAGTTACTGACATGATGGATTACTGGTACTCAACCAGAGTGCATTTAGCATTGTGATTTAGTAAAGTGGCTGAAAAGGGAACATTTGTTCTCTTTTTGTTTTACAATAATATTTTTGTAATATATGTACATTGCAGAAAATTGAAAAATGTCAAAAAGCTTAAGGAAGAGAATGAAAACTACTGATGATCCCACCACCGAGAAATAATCACCATTAATATTTTGGCTTATTTGCTTTCAGATGTTTTTTCCGTTGCGAAATTGTGCATATTTGATCCTTTTGATGTACAGAAATGTTAATTTCACATGGTTTACCCTAATTTATCTCAATAATGTTTTTCACATTATTTTACATACTTAAGAGCATACTAAAGAGGTTGTTTTGTAGCTTGTTTTTCTCATTTAACATTATGATTTAAGCATTTGTTCATAATATAGAAACTTTTTGAAAATGTTATCATGAATGACTGTTACATTCCAGTTTATGGGTATACTACAATTTACCTGATGATTTCCATACTATTGGACATACCAGTTGTTTCCATTTGTGAGCATTACAAATAGGGCTCTGATAAACAAATCTATGCTTAATTATTAGTATTTATTTCAGATTATTTTCATTTTTAGAAATGGGATCTTGGTTACAGGTTATAAATATTTTAAAGTCTGTTGATACATATTGCTAGGAATTTGATTTTAAGAAGAAACATATGTTCTGTGAGTGCAAAGGCCGCGTTTGTTTGCTTACCTCTTTTTCCCTGGTGGCTAGCCTATGCCCTGTCACATTGAAGGTACTCAATAAAACATCTGTTCAATGGGTTAACATATGGCACCAGCCACTGAAAAAGAAGGAACTTTGAGAAAATAGCACTTACTTTTCAGCCTCTCTCATGTATCAGATATTGCATGATGGTTGAAAATTTGAACTCCCAAATTAGATGAATTGTAGTTTAAACTTGGAGTCCTCGACTTACTAGCTGTGTAATTTGGGGAGTCATATTACTTCTCTGGGTCTCAGTTTTCTCCTTTGTAAAATGGGAAGATTGACAGCATCAACCTCACTGAGATGTTGTGAGGATGAAATGAGGTACTTTGCACAGAGATGTATTATGGTGCCAAGCATATAGTGATTGCTCCATAAATGTTTTCTGTTACTATTTTACGTAATTGAGAAATTCTGAAAATGCTTTTTCCCCAAAAGGAGGTACATAAGAAAAGAATGATGATTCTATGTAAACATCTCCAAAACGAGTCAAGAAATACAGATGAGAAAACACGACTGTGAAAATTTTACAAGGTTTCAGAACCTTTTAAATTCCTTGTTGGTTGTTTTTATTATCCCAGGTTTATTTCCCTCTAATGGTTGGCAGAAAAATCTTCACAGGAAATAAAGCTCCTCTTGCAGGGGAGCATGGAAGGGATAGCTGGGGAGACTGGCACCCTGCCCTACCGCCAGTCTTCCTGGGGATATGTGGCCAACCAAAAGATAGGACATCTGCAGTGATGTTGATGAGAGTGAGAACGCAGGGAGCAGGTATAGACTGAGAAAGGACTTTGAGACTTGAAGAGTTTCAGACCTGGACGAGCTGCTGACATTGTGTGGCTGGGTCGGGTCACGGACAGCAGTGGTAGCATATAGATGCTGAGTGAGGACCAGGCAGATAGTGGGGTCAAGCCAGGCACTGTCACATTGAGCACCGACTGGCAGCAGGTCAGCAGCACTGCAAGAGGACTGGCCCTGGGTGGGTGTGCTGGTGCTGAGAGCAGGGACCGTTATCAAGCCTTAGTTTTCTCAGATGTGCTGTGTTGGGTCATATACTCTACAACTATTACTACAAGCCTACTATGTGCTGGGCACCGCTGTAGGCCCAGAAGAATCAGTAGTGAATAAACAAAAAGGCAAACATTCCACCTTTTGTGGAATTGTATTCTAGTGGGAGGATATAGACAATAGGCAATAAATATAATACATATGTACACGATACTATATATTAAAAAGTGATAAATTATTTGGAAAAAAAAAGCTAATGGAGGGAAAGTCTGCAATATTAAATGGGTTAGTATGGGTAGGCCTTATTCAAAAAGTGATGTTGGAGCCAAGACTTAAAGGAGTAAGGGAGGAAGCTGGACTCAGGAAGAGGGTGTTCTAGGCAGAGGACCAGCCAGTGCAAAGTCCCCAGGTAAATCGTGTCTGTTTTTGAGGAAAAACAGAGAGGCCAGAGTAGCTGGAGGAGAGTGAGCCAGGGAGAGAATGGTAGAAACAAGGGCAGGGGGATTCTTGGGGGACCAGTTAGGGTAGAGCCCAGCAGGCCATTGTAATGTTGGGTGGTCTCGGATCAGACTTTCTCAGTTGTATTCTATAATTGATACAAGAGGGCTTCCTTGGCCCTTGTCCAGGCTGCTCACATGGAATACAGGTACAAAGGATACACTCCTAAATTCTGCCATTCAGTTATTCTCCCAAGTTCTTTCTCCCTGTGATGAGTAGAGGAACTTGTGGGCAATCCTGAGGAAATAAGCAGGAGACAAAGATGTTGCCCGGATAGGTCCTCCCTGGATATTTGTTTTTGGGAATTTTCGATATGTTGTAAGATTCTGATTGCTGGGTCCACCCCTCACGCTCCTGAAACTTCCATCTCTTCAAAGGCATAACTGAGGACACCTCAATTCTCAGGAGAATATGACTCTCCCTGCAGACCCCAATGTGGAAAGATCTTGCTAAGGTGGGAAGGTCTAATTCCCTGAAAGGAAACGGAAGCTGTGTCAGCCCTTCCGCTAAAAGCATCTTTTCCAGGATTAACAAAAGCACTCACAACAGTGAGAGGAGGTGGGTATGATTGAGGACTACGATTATTCAGGATATCTATGAGTAAATGTATCACTTCAAAATACTAAAATTCTCCAGCTTTGGAGTCAAAAGCTAAAGCATTTATTTACATTTTAAGATTTTGAGAACTGAAAATATTATGCTTTTAAGAGCTGTTTACAGCTTTACCATTTTTTTAAACTTCATCTCAGACTTTTTATTTTTAAACATGTGCGTTCTTCATATGGAAACCCAAAGCTTCCTTTATTTAAATTTCAGTGTTGAAACATTAAAATAAATATTTAAAATCCATGTTATGTGTATGTTTTCAATTCATGTGAATATATATAAAATATAACTCTAAATAGTTAAAAAAAAAATCAGAACGCTCTGCCGAGAGGTGGGGGTCAAATAAGTAATAACTACCTAGTTGGAATTAGGCCATTTTGGGGAGCTACTCTTTCTGAATACTTACGTATTTTTTTTTTTAAGATTGGCACCTGAGCTAACAATTGTTGCCAATCTTTTTTTTTTTTTTTGCTTTTTTGCTTTATCTCCCCAAATACCTGCTGGTACATAGTTGTATATCTTAGTTGCAGGTCCTTCTAGTTGTGGCATGTGGGATGCTGCCTCATCGTGGCCTGATGAGCAGTGCCACGTCCGTGCCCAGGATCCGAACCAGCGAAACCCTGGGCCGCTGCAGCGTAGCATGCGAACTTAACGACTCAGCCATGGGGCCGGCCCCTGAATGCTTATGTATTAATCACCTTAACAGATATTTCTTTATTGGTGTGACAGGTTGCAGATCTTAGATCTTAAACTTACCCCTGGATTTCCCCTGCCAGATAAAAGTCAGGATCAGACCATCTTACTCAGGTACAAGGCTTGCCAGCCTGACCACACCCTTCCAACCAGCAGCTGCAGAGGGACAAGCCTGAAGTCACCGAAAGGCTGGACTAGTAGGCTCACATGTTCAAGACCAGTTTTTCCCTCTGGAACATGCTCTCCTCAGTCTGCTCATCTCAGGAAATGGAACTACCACCCATTTAGTTGTTCCCACTAAAAAGCTAGGAGTAGTCCTTTGATCTACCCACCCCTCTCACCCCCACCACCGTGTACATCTAATATATCAACTATTTCCAACAGCTCCATCTCCAAAAGACGTAGTCACTCTGTCCCCTTCCTTCTGTCTTTCCTGCTCCAATCCTGGTCCATACCTTCATCACCTCTGGCCTCAGTTACAGTGATAGCTGCCTAAATGCTCTCCCTGCTCCCAAGCTTGCCCTCCTAATGGCAGAGTGGTTTTTAAAAACCTGTATCACCTTATGTCACTCCTCTCTGTGAAATCTTACACATTTCTCATTGCACTAAAATAAAATTCAGATTCCTTACCTTACTTGGGCAGACTCTTACCTACATTTCTGACTTCATCTTCATCCCTCGCTGCTGTACTCCAGTCACTCTTGTCTACTTTTGTTCCCTGAACCCATTCAGTTTGTTCCAGCCGTTATCGTGGGTATTTCCTTTCCCTAGAACACTCCCTCAGCCCTCTCCTCCTCTCGAGGCTAGCTTCCTATCACTCAGATCTCAACTTAAACACCGCCTCCTCAAAGACGCCTGCTCTGATCCCCCAGTATAAAGAAGCCCCTGCAACTCAGTCTCTATCCTATTTTAGTTCTCAAGAGGATACCCTTCTTATTTATTTTTCTTTGTAGCTATCTCCTACCCATGCCCAGAGCATGAACTCTGAGAGAGCAGGAATTTTGTCTGCAGTTTTCCCTATATCCCCAGCACGTGGAACAGTGCTTGGCTAGTAGAGAGCATTCTATAAATATCTGGTGAATGCATAAAGTTTTCTTCTGGTAGGGTTGGTTTCAATCTAAGAATCTTGCATGGGTTGGTTACCTTTATATCCAATCCAACCCATAACTCGGAGCAGCCTGTTTCTCTCTGGCCAACATCTGATAGATCTGGATGCCCCCTTCATCACCAGGGGGATGGTCATGGGGTGGGGGTGGGTGAACTAGCCCAAGTCAAATAGCCCAACTCAAGACTCAAAACTCATGCCCTCGTGCGTATAAATTGGTAGCATTACTTTGTCACTTATTAGAATATTTTGCATTTATATAGAGATTTTCTTCTAAGACCTAAGACTAATATCCTTCTCTTTGGTTCTTTGCTATCTCTGTACAAAAGAGAGGGAAGAAGCATTTCTCTGTTTCCCCTGAGAAACAGAGGATACTACTGAAATAATTTTAGAAACTTTAAAAATAGGTGGTCAATGCTATTTTAAATACGGAAGAGTAAAATCAAGAGCCATATAATCTAGCAACCTAAGTAAAGGACACATAACTTTGGGCTTTGAATCATGAGGAAAATTAACAGAGAAAGAGATGGTCCAGAAACTAGACTATAAATAGAGGCTATTTTTACATTTTAGGCAATGCTCTCTGAGTATTTTGCTTTAGTGTTTAAATAACTCCTTGCTTTCTTTAGCTTATTAGTAATTTATTATTTTTTCTAATTGTAAAAGTAGTGTGTGCTCACTGAATATTTGGGAAATATTGGTGCAATGGTAATTTGGCTGCCTTAGAGCTGAGTGTGAGGTAAACTACGCGTAGACGAACGTGTGGTCTGAGACAACATTGCCCCCTGGAGGCCGGGGGTGTGCTGTCAGGGAATGTCTGGCAGCTTCTTTCCCGTCTTGGAGGCTTGTGGGTACTGAAGCGCTTCTGGTGATTTCCACCAGGGTAGGGAGCCCTGTGAGAAGGAAATTGGTCCTGGTCCACAGGGGGCTTCAGGCATGAACAGATCTGCCTGACAGTCTTAGGCTCCTCCAGGAGTCCAAAATGGAGGGGAGAGTCATCAGCCCCTGAGAGGAAATACTATGAGTGAGGCTCGTGTCTGTACTGTCAGCAGGGCAGTGGTCAGAGGGAGTGTTGTTAGATTGTTCCCCTCCTACCCCTGCTTCCCTACCTTACCGTGAACAATAGTGAGGAAAGGTAACACCAAGACCCGCCAGAGAAGCAGTGGGAGCTCTCCTGGCGGCCCAGGTGAGAGACCACACCAAAGGTCAAGGGTTCTGAGGAAGTTTCCAGAAGCACAGCCTTAAAGTTAGGGGTAGCCCAGTGCAATGGACAACAGAGGGGCAGAAAGTAGAACCCTCAGACATGACAGTAGAGAGCTTCAGAGATGCACGAAGCTATTCTGACTTCATGGCTCTGCTCCTACAAGAAAAGCTAGGGAGGGGTTTTCCCTGGACAAGACTAGATATTTACACTTAATAGAGGGAGTGGGACCTCTGAGCACCAGGGTTTGTGTAATTACTGTAAATTTGATACGTTTTTACTCATTGTTTTGTGGTGTCAGGGACCACAGAGTTTACAAAGAAAAGAAGAAAGAAAAGGCCTACCTATAATCCAATCACAGCAACAAAACCACTTTTTATCATTTTGATATATTTCCTTCCAGTCTTCTTCCTATGCATATTTTTATACCGTATATATATAATTTCATTTCCTACTTTATCATTTATAACATAAACACTTTTCCTTATTAAAAATGATTTTAACTCTGGAAAACCATTTGGTAATTTCTGATGAAATTAACTCCATTTGACCCAGCAATCCCAGTTCTGTGTATTTTACCCTAGAGAAATAAACACTTATGTTCATACAAAATCCTGTACATGAATGTGTGTAGCAGCTCTGTTCATCTCTGGAAACAACACAAATGTCCTTTAATGGGTAAATGGATAAACTGTGGGACATCAATGTAATGGAATACTACTCAGCAATAAAAAATAAAAGAACTATTGATACACGCAACAATGTTGATGAATCTCAAAGGCACACTGAATGAAAGAAGCCAGTTTCAAAAGACTGAAGTGCATACTGATGATTCCATTTTTATGACATTGCTGAAAAGACAACACTATAAGTACATAAAACAATCCTGGTTGCCAGGACTTGGGAGGGGAGAGCAAGGAGTGACTATAAAGGAATAGCACAGAGAGTTTTTCAGTGATGGAACTGTGTTTTATTGTGATTTTAGTGGTGGTTACACAAATCTATATAGATGCTAATATTCAGAGAACTGTGCACAGAAAAAAGTCAATTTTATTGTTGTGTTTTTTGCTGAGGAACATTTGCCCTGAGCTAACATCTGTTGCCAATGCTCCTCTTTTTGCTTAAGGAAGATTCACCCTGAGCTAACATCTGTGACAATCTTCCTCTATTTTGTATGAGGGTCATTGCCACAGCATGGCCACCCACGAGTGGTGTAGGTCTGCTCCCAGGAAGCAAACCCGGGCTGCTGAAGCAGAGCATGTCAAACTTAACCACTAGGTCACAGGGCTGGCCCTCTATTGTATGTTAATTTAAAAAAATAAAATAGGCTAAAATGCCTTTAAAACATAATTTAAAATAACTTTTTAATAAACATTACAGCAAGGAGCTTGTGTCATATAATTTATTCACCTCTTGCCATCTTGTAGGAATGTTGGATTGTTCCTATCTCTGTATAAATAACGTTGTAATGAAAACTTTATGGGCATACATCTCTGTCCAGATTTAAGATTTTTCATTAGAACAGAGTCCCAGGGGCTGGCCCCATGGGTTAAGTTCGTGCTCTCCGCTTTGGCGGCCCAGTGTTTTGCCAGTTCGAATCCTGAGTGCGGACATGACACTGCTCGTCAGGCCATGCTGAGGTGGTGTCCCACATGCCATGACTAGAAGGCCCCACAACTAAAAATACACAACTATGTACCGGGGGGCTTTGGAGAGAAAAAGGAAAAATAAAATCTTTGAAAAAAAAAGAGAAAAGAACAGAGTCCCAGAAGTGGAATTACTGAGACAATGGGTATGAGCATTTTTAGAACTCTTGGTATCTACAGCCAAATTGCTTTCCATTCAGGGTTATGTCAGTTGACCTTCTCATTGGCAGCGTCTGAGATTAAGTGGTTTGGATATTCTTAAGAACGTGAAATTAGATGACTTATTCAGGGATGTTTGGAGAATTATTGTGAGGAAGAAAGAGAAGTAAGAGAAGCAGAGGTCAGTGAGTGTCTAGACCAGGAGAGACACTAGCCCTTCAGACCTGAGAATTATCTGCTTCATATTTTTGTGCTTTTCTGATAATGCTAACTTTGCTCCTTACCTTTCTTTGCCCTGACAGCTTTCAGGATTGATTTTAATTTTCTTATTTCTTCTTCCTCCTCTCTTCTAGCCCTAATGCAAGAGCAAAGCTAGGCTACCAAAGTAAGGCTATTTTACTAAGCAATCTTTTTTAAACAGCAACTGTGCCAGCCATTCCAAAGGGTGGCAAAGAGCGTTAAGAATGGTCTCTGCCATCACGGAACTTATCGTGCAACAGGGAGAGGTGAACATAATATTGCTTCCCTGCCCAATACCACCTTTCTTCCTCCTATGTTGCTAATGGTGACAATGAAAATGATAAGCTGACTAATACTGTTAGCCATTTGAAGAGAGAGCTAGCGCTCTGAGTTGGATTCATCAATTTCACAAAAGATGTGAAATTAAGACAAGCCTTGCAAGATGGGTGCATCCAATGAAATGCATTCCAGGTGGGGAAATGGCATGTGCAGAGATGAGAGTATGGAACTGTGACTGTTTCCCCTTGATGTCCTTGTATGAAAATAAACAAACAGCATTTGAAAACCTCCTCTCCTGAGGTGACTAGAAGCTGACTCCACAGCGCATTTCCGTGCGTCAGCTTGCTGGGGAAAATGGAAAGGCCTATTCCCCAAAGCAACGTTCCTCTTACACAGATAGAGATATCATGTATAATAAATTGGGAAAACTTGCGAAATGAAACATCTGTTCTGCATGCTTAAGCAACGAGGTGCTCTCAAGATATGAATTTCCACTCCATATTCTAGGTGCTGCAATGATGAGCTGAGAATGAATTTGGAAAGTTCATCTCTTTACAATAAAAAAGGTTCATCATCTCTTGCCAACTTTGTAATAATTATTTTGGAACATTTATATACAAAATTGAGAGAGACAAGGGGAAAGGAATGACGACAGAACTGAAGAAGAATTGATGAAAGAGTCAATAAAGCTAAGAAACATTGAGAAATGAATTTTAATGATGAAGTCAACAATGCCTTCAGCTATTTTAACCAAATCAACAAAGCCGTCATATTGTATATACAGTGTTTATTTTGCTACAAATCTATGTAGACTGCAAAGTACATTATGAAATGAAAAAACCTCCTATATTTAGGATCTGAATAATTGCATAGATATTTGAGAAAATAAAATGTGGATATTCTTTTATTGTATGATTTTAGAACAGAATGCTTCTTTTTGCCTTGTAATAAACGTTTTATTCTTTCTGGATGTCCTCAATTTCCCCTACCAGGTAGCAGCTGTGTATCACTTTCTAATGTACTGTTAGTTTTCAGTCTAGAACAGTCTCCAAGTTTACTCTTGACCTTGTAATACACAATGCTATCTCATGGGTTCTACCAGGTGGCCAGTTATGATATTTTTTGAGGCCAATTTTGGGCACAGATTATCTTTTTTCTTACCACATTGCTGCATATTATTGGTTCTAATACTACATCTTATAGCTTTCAAAGCCCCTTTTCAAATATTATCCCACCAAACTTCACCGGAACTTGGAGATAAGCCATGCAAATATTTTTACCCATCATTTTAGAAAGGGGTAAATCGAGGGTCTGAAAATGACTTTCCCAAGGTCACACAAGAACTAGGACAAGACACTGTATCTCCTAACTCCTATTACTCTGCTTTTTTATTGGATTGTATACTCCATGCTTGAATATAATCATGATGGTCTTTTTCCTGGGAAACTCATAGGAGAAACCTTCCCTAGTTCAAAATCCCTTTGCCCTTCTCTAATTTCTTCTTAAGCCCATCTTTTCTCCCATTTCCTCTTCTTAGCAGACATATGGTATCTGCAGTGTGGAGAAAGCTAGTGATGCCAGCCCAGAGGACAGAAAGTCCAAAGGCACTTCTAGTGGTGGCCTAGTGCATTGCACTGGATTATCTGAGAACACCAGCAACTAAGAGAGCAGAGGCAGGTGATTTAGGAACAACGATGTGGGTAGTGGCCTTGTAGAGTCCCACATGGCAATCTAAAGCAGCGAGAGTCATGGCCAAGATCCAAGGTGGGCTGGTCTAATCATGAAGGCAGTGGTCAGAGGGGAGGTTTGACCAGCAGTGGTCCAGGGTGGGCCACATCAGCAAGGTCAGAACTGCAGCAAAATGGCCACTGGGACAATGGTCAAGAGGGGTAGTGATGGCCACATCCCAGTGTGAAGGGATAGAAGAGTGTGCATGTGCTTTCTGTGGTGGTATCTATCATTGCACATGAGAGCACATCATTTCTCCTAACCCTAGGATGCTTCATCTCTTCCTTGACTCTTAGGATTCTTAGGTAAGAGAGGATGCATGTGAGGGCTTAAAGGGAGCAGAAAGGAAAACAAATGGGCAGAGATTACACAAAAGGCATATTCTATGAGAGATTGCAAGGATGAAAAAATACATCCTTCCCTACTTTCTTTGACATAATTTAAAGATAAATCACCATTATCAAAGATCATTTTTCCCCTTGGGGATGTTGAGGGAGAAGCAAAGTCACCACCCTGGTGCCTGAGTCTGCACTTGTTGATACTCTCTTGGAGACACTGGATGTGTGTTTGGAAGAGGGCTGCAGTTTTGCAATAGGTAGGTGAGTGCTAAGGAGCTAGTGAACTTTGGTTCAAATTGTTAAGGTGACCTGATACTGCTCCCCAAGTTGATAAGACCTGGACAATGCTTCTCAGACTTTGATGTGCCTGAGAATCACCTCAGGATTCTGATTCAGTGGGTTTGGAGTGGAGCCTAAGACTGACTTTTAATAAGCTCCAGGTGATGCTTATGATGCTCGTCAATAGGGTACCCAAAGTAGCAAGGAACTAGGGGACGTTCAGATTGCACTGTATATGTGGTTTTGCATTCTGACTTTTTTCTCTTAACCTCTAAAAGCTTTTTTACTTAACATTTCACATGAGCATATTCCCTATATTATTCTTCAGATTCACTGTTTTTAATGCCTGTGTAATACTTAGTTACTTGACTATGTAGTCATTCATTTGACTACTCACCTTTTGTTTGAAATCTGAAATGCTTTTTATTTTCAGCTATCATAAATTACACTGCCATGAGAATCCCATAAATCTTTGTCTGCTTCTCTGCACTCGAACTTGCAAACGTGTCAGAGCATTCCATTAAAGCCAAAGAACTTAAGAAGAGAAAGATGTATTTAAAAATATTGAAAACATAAAAACAAATCAATTGAACTTGTATTGTCCGTATCCAAGGCACTTGTTGATGACAGGAATTATGAAATATTTGGAGAAGCATAGAGAGTTTTCTCGTCACCTTTGCTGCAGTGTGTACTTGTAAACTGTGCCATAAGGTACAAAGCCCAAAAGTAGCTAGACTTTCCCCATAGAAAACATCATAATTAGGTATCATTCTCCAAGATTTATAACGTACTTTATGAAAGGAAAAATACAAGATGCATAATAATATTGAAAAGTAAAGTCACAACTTATGTCCTGTGTAGTGGGAATAAATATGCCATATATATTATACTAAAAAAAAACCCCACTGTATCAAAACTTTGCACAAAAACTAATAAAAATTATATTAACTGAGAAATATTTAGTTAATAAATCGGCCTCTCTGATTTGCTGCTGTGTCCCAGGTTCTGGCTCTCATTTAGGTTGCATCTATCCTATAGGGCATATTTGAATAGAAAAATGTACTCCTAGGGGCCGGGCCCATGGCCAAGTGATTAAGTTTGCCCACTCCACATTGGTAGCCCAGGGTTTTGCCAGTTTGGATCCTGGGCGTGGACATGGCACCATTTATCAGGCCATGCTGATGTGGCATCCCATATAGCACAACCAGAGGCACTTACAACTAGAATATACAACTATGTACTGGGGGGCTTTGGAGAGAAGAAAAATAAAAGAAAAATGTACTCCTTCCTTAATGCATTTTACTTCCATCTGGCTGAAACCTACGTGTATTAATTGTATTAGAACAAGACACTGTACTGCCATCTGCTAGAAAATTGTAGGAATAAAAGTACAAATGTATAATGTTAATGACATTTCTTTAGATGTGACAGTCTTTGTAGTGCACAGTCTGTACAACCATAGGCATTAGCCTGACATCCGAAAAGATATTTGTGAAATGAATGAGTGAATATATTCCATTGATCCTGGTTGTGCTTTGAAGCTGTAATCTGCCTGTACCTTCATTTGCTACTAGATGGAAAGTTCAAGACTATGCAAAGTGATAAAAAAAGAGGTAATGGAAAGGTCTAATTAATGCTTCTCAAACTTTAACAGGGAAGGACATCAGCAAGATGGCAGATTAGGAGATCCCAGTCCTTGTCCCCTGACAAAAACAATGATTTAAGAACTATCCACCAATGTAAACAGCTCTGGGAGAGCTCTGCAGTACAATTAAGAAATTGCATCAACTCAAGGGAACATAGAAACTGAGGATGGCCACACAGAAAGAGTAGGAAGAATTTTACCTATGTCACCTCATGCCCCAGCTCAGCTCAGCTCAGTGTCAAGAGGAATCCCCTTGGCTACTACCTCCTGCAGGAGAAAAGGAGAGCAGGAGGACCCTGGCAGCCTTTGCCACTGAGGATAGTAACAGTGCTCACCACTTCTGTAGATACTCACAACTTTTGCTACTGAGGCCCCTTGCAGTCTTCACTGATGCTGACCTCAGCTGATAGAGCTTCCTGGAGTCCACTCCATTGTGCCCCCTGAAGTGGAGCCACCATAGTGCACCCAGCCAGTGCCCTCACACTCACTCATAGGTGAAGGTTTTTCCCTTCTGAAACCAGTCCATAATGTCTAGAAGAGGTGATTTGTTCCTTCAAATGTACAGACATTGATGCAAGGCTATAAGGAATACAAAAATCAAGGAATCATGACACCACCAAAGGAGCACAATAAATTTCCAGTAACCAACCCTAAAGAAATAGATATCTATGAATTTCCTGACAAATAATTAAAAATAATTGTTTTAAAGAAGCCACAAGGGAACATAGACAAATCAACAAAATCAGGAAAACAATACAGAACAAAATGAGAAGTTCAACAAAGGGATAGAATTAATAAAATAGAACCAAACAAAAATTCTAGAGCTGAAGAATACAGTGAATGAAATGAAAAATGTGATAGAGCGTCAACAGCAGACTTGATCAAGCAGAAGAAACAATGTACAAACTCAAAGACAGATCATCTGAAATTGTTCAGTTGAAAGAGAAAAAAGAGAAAAAGAGTAAAAACAGAATGAGGAAATCTCACTTGATTTATGAGACACCATAAAATGAATGAATATACTCTTTGTAGCAGCCCAAAGCAGAGAAGAGAGAAAGGGACAGATAGCTTATTTAAAGAAATCATGGCTGAAAATTTCCCAACTCTTGGGAGGGAAACAGATGTCTAGATTCATGAAGCTAAAAGAATCCAAAATAAGATTAACTGAAAGAAGACTACACAAGGATACCATATAATAAAATTATCAGAAGACAAGGACAAAGAGAAAATTTTGAAAGTGGCAAAAGAAAAGTGACTCATCACATATAAGAGAACCTCTCCTCCAATCCCATTAAGATGAGTGGATTTCTCAGCAGACACCTCGCAGGCCAGAACACAGTGGAATTATATATTCAAAGTACTAAAAGGAAAAAATTGCCAATCAGGAATACTATACCAGGCAAAATTTTCATTAGAAATGAATAAGAGGGGCTGGCCCCATGGCTGAGTGATTAAGTTCACCTGCTCCGTTTTGGCAGCCCAGGGTTTTGCCGGTTCAGATCCTGGGCACAGACATCGCACTGCTTGTTAGGCCATGCTGAGGCAGCGTCCCACATGCCACAACTAGAAGGACCCACAGCTGAGAATATACAGCTGTGTACCAGGGGGCTTTGAGGAGAAAAAGGAAAAATAAAATCTTTAAAAAAAAATAAAAAGAAATGAAGGAGAGAGAAAGTCTTCCCAGACAAAAACTGAGGGAGTTCATCGCTATTACACTTGCCTTATGAAAAATGCTTAAAGGAGTTCTTCAAATGAAGCAAAAACATGCTAAATAGAAATATCAATGCATATAAAAGCATAAATCTCACTGGCAATGGTAAATATATAGACAAATACAGAATAATGTAACACTGTAATTGTCATGCATAAACTACTTTTAACTCTAATATAAAGGTTAAAATATAAACATTTGTTAATGGATGCACAATATAAAAAGACGTAAACTCTGACCACAAAGACACAAAGTTGGAGAAGGGAGAGTAAAAGCATAGAGTTTTTGTATACAATTGAAGTTAATTTTTTACCAACTTAAAATAGATGGTTATAACTAAAAGACATTTTATGCCATCCTCAAGCTAACCACAAAGAACAAAACCTATGATAGACACCCAAGAGATAAAGAGAAAAGAGTCTAAGAAATCACTACAAAAAAAATCATCAAATAACAAAGGAAGACAGCAAGAGAGGAAGAGAGAGACAAGACAACTGCAAAACAGAAAAAATTAACAAAATGGCAATAGTAAGTCCTCACATATCAATAATTACTTTACATGTAAATGGATTAAACTCCCAATCAAAAGGGATAGAGTGGCTGAATGGATAAAAAACCAACAATATCCAGTGCTATGTTGTCTACAAGATACTCACTTTAGATTTAAAGACACATATGACCTGAAAGTGAAGGGATGGAAAAAGATATTCCATGCAAATGGAAACCAGAAGACGGCAGGGTTGGCTATACTTAGACAAAACAGTGTTTAAGTCAAAAACTGTGTCGAGAGACAAAGAATGTTATTATATAATGATAAAAAGTTCAATTCAACAGAAAGATGCAATGATTATAAATATATACACACCCAACATCAGAGCATCTACATATATAAAGCAAACATTGACAGATCTTAAGGGAGAAATTGAGAGCAATACAATAATAGTAGATGATTTCAATACCTCACTTTCAACAATGGATAGATCATCCAGACAAAAAATTTTCCAAAAAACCAGGTGATTTGAACAACACCATAGAGCAAATGGACCTAAGAAGTGTCAACAGAACTTCCCACCCAACAACAGAAGAATACACATTCTTCTCAAGTACACGCGGGAGATCCTCCAGGATAGATCACGTGTTTGGTCACAACACAAGTCTTAAAAAAATTTAAGAAAATTGAAATCATTCTAAGTATCTTTTCTGACTACAATGGAATGAAACTAGAAATCAATGACAGCAAGAAAATAAGAAAAATCACAAATATGTGGAAACTAAACAACATACTCAAACAACCATTGGGTCAAAGAGGAAATCAAAGTTAATTTAAAAAATATCTTGAGACAAACAAAAATGAAAAGACAACATACCAAAACTTATGAGATGCAGCAAAAGTAGTGCAAAAAGGAAAGTTTATAGCAATAAGCACCTACATTAAAAAAGAAGATTACAAATAAACAACCTAACTTTATACCTCAAGGAACTAGGTAAAGAAGAGCAAACTAAGCCCAAAGTTAGCAGAAGGAAATAATAGATATTAGACAGAAATAAATCAAATAGAGAATTGAAAAACAAGAGAAAATCAACAAAACTAAGAATTGCTTTTTTGAAAGGATAAACAAAATTGAAAACCCCTTAGTTAGACTAAGAAAAAGAGAGAGAAGACTCAAATAAATAAAATCACAAATGAAAGGGGAGACATTACAATGGATACCTCATGAATAAAAAGGATCATAAAGGACTATTAGGAACCATTATATGCCAAAAAATTAGATGAACTAGAAGAGATTGATAAATTCCTAGACACATGCAACCTACCAAAACTGAACTGAGAAGAAATGTAAAGGCTGAATAGACCAACAAATAAAGAGATTGAATCAATAATCAAAAACATCCCAGTAAAGAGAAGGCCCAGACCAGACGGAGCATCACAGGTGAATTCTGCCAAACATTCAAAGAAGAATTAATTCCAATTCTTCTTAAAACTTTCCAAAAAATGAAAAAAGACGGAATTTCTAAACTCATTTTATGAGACCAGCATCACCCTGCTACTCAAACCAGACAACGACAACCCAAGAAAGAAAACAACAGGCCAATATCCCTGATAAGCATAAATTGCTAAAGTTGAAAATCTGCTTGTAGATATATGCCCTATAGAGGCACTTTCACAAGTGCACAAGGAAGCCAGAATAAAACGTTTATTTTAACACTGTAACCATGAAAATATAAAATCATTTTAATTTTGAGATTGATGATTAATTTAAAATACAGAATAAATTATATAATGTGTGGTATATTCACACTACAGTTGAATAAATGAATTAGACTTACATTTGTCAGTATGGATATTCTCAACATAGAATGTTAAATGAACATACAAATTAATGATTATGGAGAAATAATAAAGATGTAAATGTTTAGAAGCACAGGAAGTGTTGCAATGAAGATATAAAAACATGGATGGGCGGTTTCCGAACAACCTCACCTTTGGGAAGGGAAGCAGATGAGTAGACTCTAGAAAGACCACAAAGAAGGTCTCAACTGTACCTTACTTTCTTTTCATTGTAGCCTTTATCTTAAGGCATAGGGCAAAATGTCAGCCACCTAGCGGTTTGTTTATATGCTTTCCTATATGTGTGAAATATTTCAAAATGAAGTGAATGGATAAAAACTAAAACAAAACAAAACAAAACCTTTAATTGGCGTATGAATGACCTGGAAATCTTGTTAAAATGCAGATTCTGATTCAGAGGTGGGGCCTGGTGTTCGGGATTGCTATTGAGCTCCTAGGTGATAAGGATGCTGTTGGTACATAGGGACATAGGGCACACTTTGAGTAGAAAGATTCTAAAGTGATAGTTCTCAATCTTAGCTTCCCACTAAGGAAATCTTTTGTAGTAAAAACTGTTACTCTTAGTTTGTTAAAACTGATTCAATATTCTCTTTTAATTCCTATGTTGAATCCTGTAATGGAAAGGAATTTCCAGGTGATTCTAACATGTAGCCAAGGTAGAGAACCACTGGTCTGTTGAAAAGTCATGAATTCAGAGCATCTAACAGTGGGAATTGCGGGTAAATGACATTCACAAATGAAAAAAAATAATAATAATTGTGATTTAAAAATCACTAAAAAATAGAACTGTTAATCAGACTACACTTGATTCATTACCAAATGAGTGATACATATACTGTTTAAGGATTTTAGAGGAAAGTTCTATAGGTGAGGGTACTTAAGGATGGAGGACACTGATGGACATGGGACAAGACTGCCTTCCCAAAATCCCAGGCGTGGTATGGGCACAGGTGACAATGGGAGTTAGCAGCTGAGCTAAGGCTACTCCTCTGGAATTGTGCTTTTTCTGGAGTGGAGAGGCCCCTGAACCTTGTATATACCACTGGCCAGGTGGTGGTGCTTTGCAGCTCAAAGCAATCAACCCGTTTGCAGATTTTTACAATTTTGCCATTTTCCCACCTACTAGAATCTCATGGCTGTGTTTTAATTCTGACTTATTGAATTGTATTATTAGGAGCGCTCTAATTCCCATTTTAAAAGCTTAAAGCTCTTAGCCATTTTCTTATTTAAAACCGTTAAGGGTAGCTTTAGGTATGCTGAAGAGTGAGTGCATGATGCCGCATTTCTGCTCTGCCTGGGATACCTTCCCTCCCTACTCCGACCACATTCCCTTACTTACCCTCCATCCCATCTTAGGACTTCTCAGTCTAGCCTTTGGCAAAGGATTGTGGTATTTTAGAAAGAACTCAGATTCTCTTTAGGGAATTCAGTTTCTCCAACACTGTGTGGTGGTTTTAAAGATATGTCCACAAAATCTTTGATACTCCTCCCCTAAAGAGATTTGGCTTAATTCCCCTTTCCTTAGTGTGGGCTGGACTTAATGACTTATTTCTAACAAGTAGATGTGGCAAAAGGGATGGAATGTCACTTCTGAGATTAGGTTATTAAATGACTATGGCTTCTGTCTTGGGAGTTCATGCTCACTCTTTCAATTTCTCTTCAATTGCTCACACTGGAGGAACCAGCTGCCATGCTGCAAGGCAGTCTGTGGAGAGGCCCATGTAGGGAGGAACTAAGAACGGCCAACAGCCATGCAAATAAGCTTGGAAGCAAATCTTTCCCTTGAATTGAGCCTCCAGAGGACTATGAGCCCTGGCTGACACTAATGGATGACTAATACAACTCACCTGGAACAAAATCTTTTTAAGCAAAAATCTGCTGCTCCAAGTTCACTGAAATTCATTTCGTATTGAATATTAGAATGGAAAGGAATGTGTAGTGTCAGGGTGAATCCATGGATCAGTAGTGCTCAACAGAAGTGAAATTTGCATGTGTATATGTTTAGAACATGTCTCACTTCTTCAGAAGTGAAAGATAAATTTTTGAAAACAACCAGCCAACCAGGTTTTTGTTGTTATTGAAACCATTTGATAATCCTGATAAATGAATGAAAAGCAATAGGATATATTTGAGTATATGAGGAAGCCATTTGGTTTAAAATTAATTTGGCCTGACTTTGTTTTTCCAAAAGTGCCTGACATGGCCTGTTGGGCATGCATTGTACATCTACTTTTAACATGTACAACACCCCTAAGACAAGATCGATGCCCTTAAAGATAAGGATGTAGCTTCCCCCGATATCGGCATTTCCTTAAGGATAGGTATCTCTTCCTAGAAACTAAGGTTTAATTACTGACTTGCTGTGTTCACCTTGTGACCACTGACCTACTGTGCCAGCCAGCTAAGCATCTTGTGACAATAGTAAAAAATATTCCTGTCATATGTGACATATACTCTTTGTTCCAAGAAGATATATAACCATCTGTTCACCCCATTTCTGGGGTGTGCTTCCTTCCCCAAGGGTATAGTCCTCAGATTTGGCTCATAATAAATCCACCTCAAATTTTGATTTATAGATTGATGATGGATTATTTGAGTCAACAATCCTAAGCACCACCTCCCCCTGCCCCCCCGCCCATGCACACACACTAACACTTCCAAGACAGGAAAGGATAGCAGCTCAAAAGATAAGAGGAAGATTAGTTGAATAACTGAGGCCTGTGGGAGCTGCCCTGCAAGTGAGAAGTATCATAAGTTAGAGTGTTTGATTTTAAATAATAGAAATCCAATTCAAACTAATAAGCAAAAAATGTAATTTATTGGTTCACACATATGGGAAGTCCGGGGCTAGAACAAGTATCAGGACTGTTATTTACACAGGCCCAAATGATGCCACCAGTTCATTGTCTCCCTCATCATCTCTAGCTCTGCCTATTTCACGCTTTATCTTCTCCTGTGGCAAACGGCTTTCTTTGGCCCCCAGTAGCTCAACTTCTCATTCTGAGTTTGCCTAGTTTAGGGGGAAGATATCTTTCCTGACATCCCTTAATCCAATGTGGGCACACTCTGGTTGACCAGCTTGAGTCATAATCCTTTGCAGGAAGCCGGAGGTGGGGGTGGGGTGTTGATGAATATGCTGTGATTGACACTCTTGGCTGAACCACATGGAGAGAGAGGGAGTGATTGCCCAAGGGACCTAAGAGGAGGAGGGAGAGAGGGCTGAGTAAACAAAAACAAAAATATAACCACCACAACGCCCTAGAGGCTTGACAGTAATAAGCCATTCTAGACACATGGTTGCTGTTCTTAAGGCACTTTAGGGAGATGAGACTAGAGGTTAAGCCAGGAATGGGATTTTCTTCTAGAAATTTCAAGAAACAAAAGGTTAAATTACTGGGAAGTCCCCAGAAGCCATTGCAGGCCCTCAGGTCTATTCTATTTAGAGCTGTTCTACTTGTAAGTATAAGAAGTTAACCATCCTTCACTCAGCAGGAGAGAAGAATTAGGTCAATTTGCCCTTGTATTTCTAAGAAATCTCATTCACAGTTTCAAAACACTGGGAAATTAAGGACATACGAATGTGTGGAGGTGGTAGACATCTGCTGATTTTTTTCTTCAGCAGGTTTGAGTTGGGATTCCAGCTTATGTAACCAAAAGATCCTAATAAATTTGGTCTTAAAAAGATCCAGATCTGGGGGCCGGCCTGATGGTTGCAGTGGTTAAGTTCGCACGTTCCGCTTCGGCAGCCCAGGGTTTGCCGGTTCGGATCCCAAGTGTGGACCTATGCACTGCTTATCAAGCCATGCTGTGGCAAGCATCCCACATAAAATAGAGGAAGACGGGCACAGATGTTAGCTCAGGGCCATTCTTCCTCAGCAAAAAGAAGAGGATAGTGGCAGATGTTAGCTCCAGGGCTAATCTTCCTAAAAAAACAAAAAAGAAAAGAAAAGAAAAAGAAAAAAAATCGAGGTTTTTATATCAGAAATATGGTAAATCAGATTTAAGTGATTTTATTAAACTATATTAGGGATTAAAATATTTTGCACTGGAAGATCAATTCAAGAGCAAATCTATGTAAAAATGTACCAACTGAATCCTTTGTATTCAAAATTGTAGTATGTTAGTGAAAGAGGCTTTAGAGATCCTATTTATTGGGTTTTTCTTTTACAATCACGCACCACATAATGATGTTTCGGTCAACTACGGACCACGTATATGAGTGTGGTCCATAAGATTAGTACCATATAGCTTAGGTGTATAGTAGGTTGTACCATCTAGGTTTGTCTGAGAACACTCTGTGATGTTCTCACAATGACAGAAATCACCTAAAGACGCATTTCTCAGAATGTATCTCCATCTTTAAGCAATGTATGACCCTATTTTAAGTGAGAACAAGCACCTTTTCATGTGTTTAATGGCTACTTGTATTCCACCTTTTGGGCATTGTCTTTTAAAATTCTTTGCCATTTTTCCACTGAAGAATGAATTTATTATCAATTTGTAAGTGCTTTTATATGAAAAATACAAACATATTATCTGTCATATACAGTGCACACCTTTTTTCCACGTTGTCATGCTGTTTTTTATATATAGAAAAAAGTTTTAAATTTTTGTATGTTTAAACTGATTCATATCCCTTTTTATGGATTATATCTTTGTATTTATAATTAGCAAGACTTACCAAGCCCAAAATACAGTAAATATCCACTTATATTTTCCCATAGTTATTTTATCATTTATTTTATCTAATATAAAAATATATCTGTAATCTGGGGCTGGCCTGGTGGCATAGCAGTTAAGTTCATGCACTCTGCTTCAGAAGCCAGGGGTTCACTGGTTTGGATCCTGGGCACGGACCTAGATATCACTCATCAAGCCATGCTGTGGCGGCATCCCACATATAAAATAGAGGAAGATGGGCACAGATATTAGCTCAGGGGCAATCCTCCTCAGCCAAAAAGAGGAGGATTGGTGGCAGATGTTA
Organism: Equus quagga; assembly: GCF_021613505.1. Classification (NCBI taxonomy): domain Eukaryota; kingdom Metazoa; phylum Chordata; class Mammalia; order Perissodactyla; family Equidae; genus Equus; species Equus quagga. The sequence goes on from NC_060268.1 coordinate 144,143,567, forward strand.
GCTCAGGGCTAATTTTCCTCAAAAAAAAAAATATGTATCTGTAATTCAATTATATATAAATCTTTTTTCTTTTTAAAAGATTGGCACCTGAGCTAACAACTGTTGCCAATCTTTTTTCTTCTTCTTCTTCTCCTCAAAGTCCCCCAGTACATGGTTGTATATTCTAGTTGTAGATCCCTCTGGCTCTGCTATGTGGGACGCTGCCTCAGCATGGCTTGATGAGCAGTGCTCAGTCCGTACCCAGGATCTGAACTGTGAAAACCTGGACTGCAGAAGCGGAGTGCGAGAACTTAACCACTTGGCCATGGGGCCAGCCCCATAAATCTTTAATAAATCTGGAGTTTAATTTGTGAAGTAGGCATCTAACTTAATTTTTTTCCAAATGGTTAGCCAAATGTCCCTGTACCATTTATTAAGTAATCCATCTTTTCCATGTTCATTTAAAATGCCACGTTAAGTTAATATTTTCTTTGAGTTTATTTGAGGTGGCAGAACTGCTCAAAACATTTATTAACAGAGAATAATGTTTTATGTAATTAATATCTGACTTTATAGTTCAATTTTAAAAATAGAAAAATTAAAGAGAAATGATAGATTCCAACACTATGAACACTGTGCTTTTGAAGTTAGAGAACTTAGAAAAAATTCTGACATTGCTTTATTTTAAAGTAGAAGCTAGCAATTTTTTAAGCTGCATTTGAGAACTTTATTTTCTCTTTGCATTTTCTACTCTGTTATTTGCAGATTTTCTAGCAGACTTCACATCTGGTACTGGAAATTCTTTTTTTTCTTTTGAAGATTTTTACATTTTATTTTATTTTTTGAGGAAGATTCACCCTGAGCTAACATCTGCAGCCAACCCTCCTCTTTTCGATGAGGAAGACTGGCCCTGAGCTAACATCCATGCCCATCTTCCTCTACTTTAGATGTGGGACACCTACCACACCGTGGCTTGACAAGTGGTGCGTAGGTCCTCACCTGGGTTCCAAACCAGCAAATCCTGGGCCACCGGAGCAGAATGTGTGAACTTAAAGCTGTGCCACCGGGCTGGCCCCTGGTATTGGGAATTCTTAAGCCTAAGGAAGGAACATTGTTGGCAGGAAGTTTTTCTAGGGATATGAGGATTGAGAAAAGTGGGGATTATGCATTAGAGATTTGAAAAGGGATGCTTATCCTTAAGAGCTGAAACTCTGTCTATGCAGCCTCCATATGGGTTGAATTATGCACCCCCCCACCCCACCACAACAGATATGTTGAAGTCCTAATCCCCAATAGCTCAGAATGTGAATTTATCTGGAAATAGGATTGTTGAAGAACTAATTAGTTAAATTAAGATTCAAGTCATACCTCACAAATAAATGGAAAGATATTCCACGTTCATAGATTGGAAGAATTAGTATTGTTAAAATGTCCATACTACCCAAAGCAATCTACAAATTCAATGCAATCCCTACCAAAATTTCAATGGCATTTTTCATAGAAATAGAGCAAACAATTCTAAAATTTGTTTGGAACCACGGAAGATCCCAAACAGCCAAAGCAATCTTGAGGAAGAACAAAGCTGTAGGTATCATGCTTTTTGATTTCAAACTATATTATAAAGCTATAGTCATCAAAACAGTATGGTATTGGCATAAAAATAGACACATAGATCAATGGAACAGAATAGAGAGCCCAGAAATAAATCCACGCATATATGGTCAATTAATTTGCAACAAAGGAGTCAAGAATATACAATGGGGAAAAGACAGTCTCTTCAATAAATGGTGTGGGGAAAACTGGGTAGCCATATACAAAAGAATGAAACTGAACCCCTATCTTATACTATATACAAAAATTAACTCAAAATTGATTAAAGACTTGAAGGTAAGACCTGAAGCCATAAAACTCCTTGAAGAAAACATAGGTGGTAAGTTCCTGGACGTCAGTCTTGGCAATGATTTTTTTGGATCTGACACCAAAAGCAAAGGCAATCAAAACAAAAATAAAGTGGAACTACCTCAAACTGAAAAGCTTCTGCACAGCAAAGGAAATCGTCAACAAAATGAAAAGGCAACCTGCCAAATGGGAGAAAATATTTGCAAATCATATATCTGATAAGGGATTAATATCTAAAATATATAAAGAAAGCCACAACTCAACAGCAAAAAATCAATTTGATTAAGAAATGAGTAGAAGATCTGAATAGACATTTTTCCAAAGAAGACACAGATGGCCAACAGATATCTGAGAAGGTGCTCAACATCACTAAACATCAGGGAAATGCAAATCAAAACCACAATGAGGTATCAACTTATACCTGTTAGAATGGGTATTATCAAAAAAAGTAGAAACAACAAATGTTGGTGAAGATGCAGAGAAAAGGGAATCCTCATACACTGTCAATGGGAATGTAAATTGATGCAACCACTACAGAAAACAGCATTGAGGTTCCTCAAAAAATTAAAAATAGAATTACCATATGATCCAGCAATTCCATTTCTGAGTACTTATCTGAAGAAAACAAAGACACTAATTCGAAAAAATATATGCACTCTCATGTTCATTGCAGCATTATTTACAATAGCCAAGACATGGAATCAACCTAAGTGTCCATTGATGGGTGCATGGATAAAGAAAATGTGGTATATTTATACAATGGAATATTGTTCAGCCATAGAAAGGAAGGAAATCTTGCCATTTATGACAATGTGGATGGAACTTGAGGGCATCTTGCTACATGAAATAAGTTAGATAGAGAAAGACAAATACTGTATGATCTCACTTATATGGGGAATATAAAAGAAAAAAAAACACAACCAAACTCATAGATACAGAGAACAGATCAGTGGTTGCCAGAGGCAGGGGGGTAAAGGGGGTGGGCAAAATGAATGAAGGGGGTCAAAAGGTACAAACTTCCAGTTATAAAATAAATAAGTCATGGGGATGTAATGTACAGCATGGTGACTATAGTTAATAATACTATATTGTATGTTTGAAAGTTGCTAAGAAAGTAAATCCTACAAATTTCCATCACAAGGAAAAATAATATAGCCATATGTGGTGATGGATGTTAACCAGACTTGTGATCATTTTGCAAGTCATACAAATATTGAATCATTATATTGTACACCTGAAACTAATATAATGTTGTATGTCAATTATATCTCAAGAAATTTGAAAAAAGATAAGATCATACTGGAGAAGGGTGGACTCCTAATACAATATGACTGGTGTCCTTAAAAGAAAATGGCCATGTGAAGACAGACACACAAGGAGAACGCCTTGTGATGACTAAGGCAGAGATTGAAGTTACGCAGCTGCAAGCCAAAGAACCCCCTCTTACGCATTTACTCTGTGTCAGGGTTGGCTATGTGGCCAATGTGAATTGTTGGCAAGTCACCAGAAGCCAAGAAGCTAGGAAGGACTCCCCTCCAGGTTTCAGAGGGAACATGCCTCTGCAGACACCTTGATTTCAGACTTCTCGCCATCAGTTTCTGGTGCTTTGTTACAGCAGCCCTAGGAAACTAACATAGCCCCCATGACATTTAATGGCCTCATGGTTTCTCACACCAAAATGCCCAATAACATCTTTGATGTGAATTTTGCCAAATTTTGAACACTTATAAGAGATGATGTAACTAGAATTTGATAAGATATGTGTTAAACACAGTGCAAATGATTCCACGGAATCTAAGCAAACATTAAGTAGATCTCTTAAAATCAGAGCTAGAATAGTGGTTAATAGTGTAGGCTGTTAAAGCCAGATGTCTGGATACGTAGCTTCTTTTGGCCATGTATATACTGACAATGCCCAATCTAGTCCTCATCTCTTCCCTCTGCTATAGGCTCAGGTGTCCAACTGCCTTCTTGACACCTCTACTTGGATAAATAATAGGCATCTCAAATATTTAAAAATCCAAAACAAACTCTTGATTAAACTGTTCACTCTTGCCAACCCTGCCTGATCCATGCCAACACCCCTATCCTGAAAGTCATCCTAGATTTCTTTTCCTTCTCCCCTCTATCCACATCCAATCCATCAACAAGTCTTGTAAGTTCTACTTCTGAATTAGATTTTTATGTTATCTCCATCTCTTAGTTCCACTGTCACCATCCTAGTTTATCTCTTGCCACAGTCTCCTAAATGGTCTCCTTGTCTCTAGTCTTGCTGTCTTATAATCATTCTTCATGCAGTAGCCAGAGTTATCTTTCTTTAATTTAATTTTTTCTTTTACTAAAAACATACATGCACAGAGTTTAAGCAGGCAAAATGTTCAACAGATAATATCAACAAAAACAAGCAAACAAAGCCAAGCCCTAAACTCTCCCCATTATCATTGTCCAGAGAAATTATTTTTAGTGCTTCAGCTCAGAGTTGTCTTGTTTTTTGGCTTAGGTTTATTAAGGTGTAATTTACTACAGTAAATCTCACCAATTCATCTTTTTCTTTAGGTATACAATTCAATGACTTTGACAAATGTATAGTGATGTAACCACCACAATCAAGATATAGAATATTTCCTTTACCTGTAAAGTTGTATTTTAAAACATAGACTGAATCACATTAATACTTTTGGTAAAAGGTCCAGTGACTTTTTTATGAATTTGAATAAAATCCATACTCCTTCTCAAAGCCCTCAAGGTTCTGCAAAGCTCACTTCTGTTTACCTCTCTGAACTCCCCTAATGACAAGTTCTCTCACTCAGCACAGCCTCTATCTGGATTTTCATGCTACATTAGGGATGCTCAACTTGCTGTTCCTTTATCTGGAATGATCCCCTGATGCTCTATCTCATTATCTCACCTCCTCTGATCTTATCCAAAGTAGCTTTCATCTCACCCTAAGTAAGTGCCAATCATTTTATCCTGTTTATTTTGTATTATAGTTTGGAATGATTTTGTTAACTTATCTCTTGACTTATTCATGTCTTGGACCACCAGAACGTAAGCATGATGAAGGTGAGGACCTTGGTCCATCTTACACAACACTATATTCCCAGCCCCCAGAATATTACCTAATATAGAAGGTGCTTTATATTAGGCTCAATCATTTGGAATTGCTGATATTTGACCATGTTTGACCTACAAAAATGGCAGTTTCAAATGGTTCAACATAATGAATATGTGCCGAATGAATGAATGAACTGAAATCTTAATTTGCTGCCACCAAGAGACCATAGACAATTATGTTTGTGTGCAGTTAGAGTTTGCTCTTCCTGAATTCACTTGATCACTTTTTATCCTAAATCGCCTCCAGAAGTACCACCATAGTTTTCAAAATAATAATTTTCCATTATGAAGATATTCTCCTTTACTAAAACAGGTAACACTGAAAACTTACATGCAACACTTAAAGGTAACACCTCTTCAAGGAAATTTACTAAAAGAAACGGAATTTTTTTGGTTAGTTTCATTGAAACATAATTTACACACAATAACATTCACCCATTTTAGATGCACGATTTGACGAGTTTTGACAAATGTAAACAGTCAAGTTACCACCACCACATTCGTGATATAGAATATTTCCATCATGCAAAAAATTATTTCTTATTCCTTTGCAGTCAGTCCCCTTGCCCCCTCCAAGCCCCAGGCAACTGGTGATCTACTTTCTATCATTATAGTTTTGGTTTTTCTAGAATTTGCCTTTCAGGAACTTCACATAAATGGGATCATATCTGTAGCCTATTGTGTCTGGCTTCTTTCACTTAGCATAATCCTTTTGAGATTAATCCACTTTTTGGTTCAGTAGTTTATTCCTTTTATTTCCAGCTAATTTTTAACTTTCATGCTTTTTGGTGGCAGGCATCTCATGGATCATCCTGAGCTTCTCAGAAAGCAGATGGTTTCCTTAAGAGGCAAATTTGATAGCACTGAGAGGTGGTAAGACACGCTAAGTAAGAGAGTCACCATAGGCGGCAGGACCACCCAACATACATGCTGTCTGTGCTGCTAACCTGCTAGGAGTCCTTGGGCAAGCTGTTTGGTTTCCCTCACCCTGTCTCCTCAGCTATAATTAGAATGCTAAGACTACCTACCTCAGGGTTGCTGCGAGGATCACATCAGTTAATGATGCTAAATGTTAGCACAGTGCCTGGCACAGAGAACATGCCTGATAAATGGTACCACAGCTAGGCTTTTGGAGCGACAGAAGAACCTGTCTCTCCAACATCTCTCTAGCTTTTCTTTTTGTCTTCTACTCAATCTTTTACTCAACTTACCTTCTCAATCCCTAAATGACAAAGTTCTAGAAAGGAAAAAGACTTGGACTGAGGCTTCCTTTTGCATCTTGAGAATGAAACTCTTTGTTTCCCTCATTCTAATTAGGTTGACTTGCTAGACCTCTTTCAACATTTGTTTTTTCACTCCCTGATCAGTGAATCTTTCTTTTCTCTAATCTAATTGCTGATCTACACACAGTGCTTTGGGGGTAATTAATTTTATGGCCCCTAGCAATTGGTCTTCAGGTACCAAGTTTAAAGTCAAGGCATGCCTTTAAGCAGAAGAACAAATTGAACAGAGAATGAGCTTGTTTCATTACAGGGTATTGCAACTAGATGCAAGAATAGAGAAAGCAGGATGCTTCAAGCGGTGATACAATTAGTATAGCACAGGGTGGCTTCTCTCTCTGTTCACTCAACTCCTCCCAGACTCTTCTGGCTGAACAGTTGATGACGTTTGAGAAAATCTCACCTCTTTTGTTTCTATAATGCCAACTCCATCTCATTGTGTTCTCCGTCTCACTGACCACTCTTCCCTTTACTCCTTAGCTGGCTTCTTTTCCCCTCTCTGACCTTAAACCGCAGGTAATCTCCAAGGCTCAAGTTAACCAAAACCAATGCTTGCTTTTCTGCAGATGATTCCTAAATCTCTCTGAACTCTCTCTCTGTGCCAGGGCCCCACAAGATTTCACTGCTATTCACTACTATTTGGTGAATAACCCACTAAAATTTTTGATTCCTGGTGTCCCAAATTTATCTCATCATGTTCCCCTACATACCAGCTCCCCAGCCTGTTCCTATTCTGGCTTAGGCACCCTCCTTCTGAGCTCTGAGGTGAGAAACAATACAAGCCTACTTGGCACTCTTATTTCCATTCCAGGAACCAGATTGTTAACAGGCTTGCCATTCATTCTTTTAGATTCTATCTTGAGTCCATCTCCCATCTCTATTCTCACTGTCACCATCATCATGATGGCTAGTATTTCCTGAGCATCTCTCGTCCAGACATGATGCTAGGTGCGCCACCTCACTGAATCCTACTAGCTGCCATATGAGCAAATCAGTATTATCCTGTTTCACAAATGGTCTTGTTATAATTGCTTCCTTCTTTCTCTTTCTAGAATGTCCTCTTTCCACATTCTTATAGACTCTTACCCTTCCTTCAAAGTCCTCAGGGAGACCTACATTGCTTCTTGAAGCTTCCTCCAGCCTCACCATCTCACACTGGTCTCTCTTTTCACTAAATGTCCAACACATTG